>NC_142930.1:26325487-26350487 GCF_046866305.1 Octopus bimaculoides | reverse complement strand
CACTTCCCTGATTTCTCTATTGATGCTCTTCACTTGCACCAGTGTCTCCGGTTTGTTGACGTAAACTCTCTCTTTCATGTATCCCCACAAGAAAAAATCCGGGCTAGCCAAGTTTGGAGAACGTGAAGGCCAGTTGACATTGCCATTTCGGGAGATTAATCACTCTCTAAAGCACTGCTGTAGCAGCTGCCTTGTTTCTCTTGCGGTATGAGAAGTTGCTCAATCTTGCTGGAATCATGTATGAGGTCAACTTTGAATGGCCGGGAGCAAAAAGATCTCAATCATGGATACCCGAAAAAAGGGTTTACGTCAACAAACCAGAGACCCTGGTACAACTGAAGGAGAACATCAATAAAGAAATCAGAGAAGTAGGTCTGAAACTCTTGAGGGTGTTATGATGCAATATACATATGTAAATATCCAAATATTATTATATTATTATATTTTTATTTCATTATTTTTCTTTTGCTTGCCTACAATAAAGTATGTTATTCTCGGAGATTTTAAGGTAATAAAAAAGACTTGAGCGTCTATTTCTTACGGTGCGTGGTGAGGCATAAAGCCGACCTCTTGTGATGATTATGTATATAATAATAAAATACATATGTAAATATGTATGTGTGGATATATATATATATATATATATATGTATGTATGTATGTATGTATGTATGTATATGCAAATAAATATATGTATATGTGTATATATGTGTGTGTACGAATATATGTCACAATTTAGCTTGTTTCTAGATTTCTTTTGAATGGAGAAAGAATCGGTTTCTAACCTAGATTCAAGACTCCTTCATTGAAATTTTAAACAAACTCAACAGTGTATTTGTGTATGCTTGTGTGTATTTGTACAATATTTGCAGTCAGTGCATGAGTAGATTTGTATGCTTTGTTTTTATATGTATTCTCATGCATATAGTTGCATATTTAGACATTCGCATATGTACTTAAATGCTAAACCTTTGAAAAGTTCTACTTATTTTGACAGCCCCACTGATGACTAGTATCTCTAACCTTCTAAATAGCGTTCTCTTTTCTGGTTCTGAAAACCCTAATTTCTGAAGATTGGTGCTGGGACAATTTGTTACATATTCTAGTACTCCAATAACTTCAAATAAACATCTGAACTAGTAATCCGGGTAGAGTTGCAGTAAATTTCTCGACAATTCAGCGTAGGTGTTTTCTTTTTCACTGATCTTTCTTTATCGCTTTTTCTCTCTATGTTGTCAACCTCTAGTCAACTGAATTCCACTAGTGTACATAATATCTCTTCTCTGTACCAAATTATTATGTGTATTACGTTTGCATTTTACTGAGGTTTTCACTGAGACATTCCATCAGTACTCTTTCATATTATGAATGGTTATGGTCTCTACCACACTATGTGTTCTTATCTGTTTGGCCTCAGGATTATCCTTCCCACGGATCTCGGATCCTGTTCAAAACGGGGGCACCAGTTTTCATTTATGTTTTATGTAGTCTTTTTGGTACCGAAAGACTTTCAAACTTCGTATACTTATCTATTTTGTGTTATAGAACAGAAAAAAAATTTTTGTATTCGGATTTATTTCATGTAAAAAATTGTCTTATTTCGATAATTTCAACCAATCACTGACAAGTATTCAGCTGTTTACAGTTACTCTTAAGCGGTGTAAAGCGTATTTAATCTCCATTACTTCTGACATTTTGCAGAGGCAACACACGTGTGTTCGTTTTCCCTAACCCTAACCCTAACCCTAACCCTAATTGACTAGCTCCTTCCCTCAAAAACCATGCCTTGTGCCTATAATAGAAAGGTTTATTAGCTACTGCCAATATGCTTCAGCCATTTTTTGACAAGGAAATAATAATTTTATCACCGCCGCGATTTGTTTATGTAGTCAGCACTTAATTTTTACGGCTGAATGGACGTCAGTCATTGGTTGAAATTACATAAATACAACAACTTTAACATGAAATAACTTGCGATGTAGATTTTTTTGTTAAGAAGACTAAGAGAAAAAGATGTTTTATATGACACATTCTACCAGTGTCCCAAGTTTCAAAGTGTTTCGTTAAGAAAATACTGGTGCCTCCGTTTTGAACAAGATCCCGGATCTCATTGTACAGTGTCTTGGCTATTAGATCATGTGTCATCGGTTGATAATAGTGCGGTACTTTCGAACAGCTGCTTATGATGTGTGTGATATCTTCGGTGTTAACTCCACAACGTCTACATCGGTTACTATATTTTACTGTTTTACTTCCTGAGTCTCTATCCTTCTTGTGCATGAGGAATTTGATTGCTATTTCCTGTTCCTGAATTGTCAACGCATACCCTTCAAAGTAAAAGTTGGCGATCCGGTCGTTGGTCCATGATAGGCTGCTTTGCATGTATGTATGTATGTCTTATCTCACACATCTTGGAATTCTAACCTCACCTTTGGAACTATACTCGCAGATTCAACCTTACTTCTTAGAATTCTCCCGCACTACTATCGGATTACACTAGATATCATTATTTTCGGTTTTCAACGCTCCACTTTCTTACAACCTTAACCACTTCTTTTCCATTTCTCCTGGACTTGTTCTTCATCTCCACCAACGTACTTATTCTCCAATTCCTCCTATCTTTTTTTTTTTTGCTTCATCTATATTTTTCTGTTTTTATCTGTCTAAATATTCGCACACTAGTTATAGTCTTACTGTTAACTAATGCATTACTCAATCAATAGATTATTAGTTTTACATTACTTTTTTTCCTCAAACTCCCGCAGCCTGTTCAATGATTTCCCACTCTGTAACTGATATTCTTTCCTTTTTATCTTTGCTATCTTGTAGATGCTAGCTGTTGGGAGTTATGTCATTGAAAAGGTAACACTGTATGATGAAAAACTTAAAGCTAACAATGAAACTGAAGTGAACTACAACTGGTGCATATGTCTACTGCAAAATGAACCTCCCAGAATAGAACACACACACACACACACACACACACACACACACACACACACACACACACACACACACACTCACATATCTGGAAGAGTGAAAGAGAGAAAGCATATGCATGTGTCACGGAGAAAATGAGATTAAATATTCGCCCATATGAAAGTAGGAGGTGACGGTAGAGGAGGCTGCGCATGAAAATGTGTATTGAATTGTTGAATTGTTTGTTTTTCCCCTCTATATCCCTGCAATGATAACAGTTTTGTATACTTTGATTAAATGTTAACTCAAGTAGGTTAAAGTTGACAGATATTAGATATATATATAGCAACCCATTAATCAAACTACCACTACAATTGCCGCTGCTGTTTCTGCCTCTACTACTACTACTACTACTACTACTATCATTACCATCACCAGCACCACAACCACCACCACCACCACCACCACCACCGCCACCGCTGCCGCTGCCTCTGCTGCTGCTACTACTACTACTACTACTACTACTACTACTACTACTACTGTTGTTGTTGTTGTTGTTGTTGTTGTTACTAATGTTGCTACTGTCGCTGCTGCTGCAACGGTTCGTTGTTGAACTGCTCCAACAGATTAGAAAACTTTAAATTCACAAACAAAAGTATATATAGATAAATATTAAAATAAAATAGCAACTCAACAATGAACACTTGTTGTTAACAGCAATATTGATAAACATTTTATTTTTATCTCAGTCAATTCATAAAAATCAACGTTAAGTCTTGGTTACATCGTATTATAAAATATAAGCGATAATGTCTAACAGAGATAAGGACTCACATTTTGAGAGCAAAAAACAGTCTATTAAATTCACCACAGTACTTGACTGCAACATATTTTATAAACCTTGGCAAGTTACAGTGCAAGGTTAAACAAAGCTTAACTAAATAGCGCGAAACATTGTCCAGCACTTTACAGTTCTAAAAATGGTATTCGTACAAGGCTAGTAATTACAAAGAAGGCGGATGATTACATCGACCCAGTGCTCAACTGGCACTTATTTTGTCGACCCTTAAATAGATGTAAGGCAAAGTCGACCTCGGCGGAATTTGAACACAGAACGTAAAGACGGACGAAATGATGCTAAGCATTTTTCTCGGCGTACTAAAGTCCTATATATTGGTTTCAAATTTTGGCTCAAAGCCAGCAAGTTCGAGGGATGGTGCTAGTCGATTACATTGAACCTAGAACTTAACTGGTACTTGTTTTATGGACCCCGAAAGGATGAAAGGCAAAGTCGACCCCACCGGCATTTGAACTATGAAAGTAAAGACTCACGAAATATCGTTAAACATTTTCCACAGTCTACTAACCTCTCTGCCAGTACACCATCTTAGTCCTGTAAATAATATTAAAAATGTCATAATAAAGCGATAGAAAGAAAAAAAATCTATATGGCGAATACTTGAAAAAAAGAATAAAGGAAAAGGGTAGAAAGAAACAGGAGCAAAGCCTTCCCTCTAGAAACCAGCATAGATCTGTAGCAAAGAATATATTAAGTAACTTCAGAATTTGTGGAGGCTGCGAAGAAATAATCAATTGTCTCTGTTTTTTTTTCAGGTTTAACTTAGAGAAACTATGTCTATAAGTATGACAGATTTTAAGAATTCATACACTGGAGGCTACTCTGTGTTACAAGCTATAAACAGAAATAAGGTAGTTTAAACATATACTAGAGAATCTCTCAGAGGATGACACAAAGACTATACTCTACGAAGAAAATAACGAGCAAGAGACCAACTTTCAGTGTAGCTAATACAATGAAACAACTGACCATATTGTTTCTGGTTGCTCAGTACTTGCAAAGTCCGAGAATATCCACAAATATGAGTCGACACGTGAATTGAAAATATGCTGGTATTTCTACCTGAACAGGGATAAAAAGTGGTATAATTATATACCTAACAGAATACATGACCACGACCTGATCAAGTATTCTGCAATATGCCTCTCCATACTGACAAGAGGATCAGTGACACACCACCCAGATATACTGATAGATATAATTATCAGTGAAAAGAACGAAATTCTCTGTACATTTTCAGAACATTCTCAATCACTTCTGATCGCCTGAAATGTGGTGGAGAAAGAAACAAAGTACAAGAATTTTGTTACTGAATCAAGAAGAGTGAGAGGTATAAAAGTGACAACAGTACAAATAATAATTGAACCATTAAGTATGATAAAAATATATGAACAAAAACTTATAAAACTCTTGTTTAAAGATTCACAATTTTATACACAATTTTATACAGTTTTATACACAATTTTAAAATAGCGCAGCTAGGCCCAGCTAGGCGCAGCTAACATACTGCGAAAGACATTTTCGGTCCAATAACAAATTATATAGCACACTCTCTGCAGAACACACAATGCACGTTCTATACAATCACCATCCAATAAAATAGCACAACCTTCTCTACTCACTTATTAAATATTTTACGCAATTATCCAATGAAACACTCAAGCATAATCAACGAATAATGTCACAGAATATCCCGCATATTACAAACAACTTTGACAACCCATATTTTAGACAAGTGTCACACAATACTATAACACCACTTGTGCAACACATACTCAATATAGTTACTAGCAGACACAGATACACAGCGAATCTCATTCAACATGTACTAAACGCAATCACCAGCCAACAAAATAACACAGCTCACATTGCACAACATCCACAAAACGAAGAGACGAAACACTAATATAACACTCGAAACAACAAAACAAAACTTAAAACAAAGAACAACAAATGTAGCATCTAAATACAACTTCAAAGCCCTTCCAAAAAAAAAAAAAAGAGGAAATACTATACACTCCTTTGGAATAGGAAGGTGAAGGAGCATCCGGTAGTGCAGCAGAAATGAATCTGTTTAAAACAAGATATCAAGAATAATGTGTCAAAAACTATTTATTTCTTAATGATACTCATCCCATTAAAATGATATGAGTATTTATATCATTCAACCACGGTAGCGGTTGAATATATTCTTAAGTCCACCATTTCGTCAATCGCAGCAGCTTCCAAGCTTCACCACTAATTCAGTTCTCAACTAAATTGCAAACTGTTAATAGTTTTATAGAGGTCACCTCCTCAGCTACACTGTCATAAATAGTTTGAGATTTGGTTCAGTAGAAAAAATGTTACATTAAAATATGTCAGACCACAAGTGGGCAATAAGGCAGATATTCATCTTCAACTAACATAAATTTTTTAATTTTAAATTAAAACTATAATTTTCTTAAGCTTAAATGATAGAAAAATGCATGAGGAATTCAGAATCGTTAGTCATATTGAACAAAAATTAATAGAAAAACAGTTATGAGATAAACTGTTACGAAATTTAATGTTAGTAAGTGAGGAAGTAAAAAGTAACGCCTAAGCAATAAGAATAAAGAATGTATTTCTAAAATGAATGCTTTCTTTCTAAGGCGGCGAGCTGGCAGAATCATTAACTCGCTGGGCGAAATGCTTGTTGGTATTTCTTCTGTCTTTACGCTTTTTGAGTTCAAATTTCACCGAGGTCGACTTTGACGTATAGATTATTTAATTAATTTTTTTTTAAACTAAACACTTTCAAACTTCTGATACTGGGAGAATGTGTCACATAGAACAGAGTTTACGCTTAACGTTTTCGACAAAATTTTGTATTTTAGAAGTTACTTCGTTAGTAGTTACAGAGTGACAATGGATAAATTCGTGTTTGATAAGTGCCAATACACAAAACTCTCAGCTTTTGACTTACTCTCTAACTTCTTCCGATAATATATATATACATATTACATATATGTGTAAAAAAAATCTCATCACGCAATCAAACCAATGAAAGAGCCTCAACTTGGTTGCTCGATATGCTAAAAATAACAGCCAAAGTATCCCCTACCTAAATCACATTCCCATTGAATTTATTGTCCTAGATTATCCCTAAAAAGACAGTTTTCTGAAGGCTGGAATGTCTTTGATGATAGTTTTGCAGTGTCAGAGTTGATTTGAGGCTAAATAACAACATTATGATAAATTTCTATATTAACACCCGCATGATTTTCACTAAGAAAAAAAACCTAATTTTTTGCGTGGAATCAAGTACCCTGACCTCCTAATATGCTTCAAATCCCTTATTTTGGTTCGGAAAAAAATGAGGTGGGGTCCCCCCCCCCATTCCCGGAATCATTGGAATGCTTCTTTTTATTTTTGTGGAATGAATTCCTGTGACCTCCTAATATTGCAAAATTAGGTTATTTAAGGTGAGCCTGGTTACTGATGGTTTTGGAGTCTTGTTGTTTGTAACTTTTGGTGAGCCATAGTGCAACCAACAACATGGTAAAAATCCCTGCCATTAATTTGGTGTGGATGGATAATATCAAATATTTCAATCACAACATATATTTAAATTAAACATGAAAAAAATTGAAATATTATCATCACTTACATGGAAAAATTGAAATATTTTTCAATATTTTATAAGGTAAAATCTTAAATTATTAATTGACACATTATTGATTATTTTATAACAGCAATGCCTGGAAAAACCATGGATTGCATGGAAAAATGTGAGCATGAAAAGTAATATTCTTAAGATTATAAACCTGGAAAAGTACAGGACAAGTTATTACACCTGGAAAAGTATAGGACAAGCTATTACTTCAAGTAAAGTAACGATTAAGAAACTTTTTACTTAAAATATTGCAGCTAAAATTAAAATTTGAAAATTAAAACTTATTTTATTATAGTTTACAAATAACACTATACTTATTTAAGTAGAATTTGGCTAATTTACTACCTTAAATACAGAAAAAAAGTGACTAATTGGACAAACTTACAAATTAGCTGAACAGTTTTGTACAATAAATTTAAAAGATGAGAACTGCAAAGGGATAAATTAGAAGAACTGGCATTCTTTACTGCAATATTTTAAGTAAAAAGTTTCTTATTCTTTACTTTACTTGAAGTAATAGCTTGTCCTATACTTATACAGGTGTAATAACTTGTCCTGTGCTTTTCCAGGTTTATAATCTTAAGAATATTACTTTTCATGCTCGCATTTTTCAATGTAATAAAAATAAGTATAAAAATTACAAGCTTTTTAAAGATAAGGACGATATCGATAAAAACGATGTCATTTCTGTTTGTTTTATTATACTCAAAAGATTAAGCTAAACACTTACTTGTATGTAAGGGTATGTAAAAGTATCTTAAGAGTATGTTCATCCAACTTGAAAAGTTGTCAAGACACCTATCGAACGGCAGGATGTATTCAGTAGTTTATCAGATAAAATGATAACGATTTCTAGGTCATAAATTTTGTGCGGAAGAGGTGAAATCAACTGAACTAACTCCAGCATATGACTGGCATTTATTTATTCGACTCTAGAGTAACAAAAAAAATAACCCCGGTAGGATTTGAAGTAATTAGACATAACTAAATACTTGAAAACACTCAACCAATACTGCCACCTCCGCTTTATAGGAACAAAGCCTCAAATTTGGTTGCTATGTCTTTTCGTCCGGCGTAACTTCGTCTTTTTGCCCGATGATTTTTTTGTCCAACGACTTTTTGTCCAATTTTAAATAAACTCTTTAGAAAACAAGGTGAAATATCTCTAATGATATATTCACAAAACTATAACGATCCTCGTTCTAGGATTGTTATTATCCTTCTTTTTCCTTCTCTGTTAACAGTTTTACCTCCTCTTTTTCCTTCTCTCTCTTAAGTACGGTGCTGTGTATAGAGAGTGCTGCACATTTAGTGTACACATTTTTAATGTACCCATCCCGAAATGACAAAGTTCATAGTGTCGGCCGAAAACAAAAGAAAAGTAGCTGATGAAATTACAATTACGACTTTCATTCAAGCAATACAAAACTAGGAAAAGAATCCTGGAGATGTGAGAAAAGAAGAGTATGTTCAGTGCTAATTCACACCATAACGGAAAACAATGAGCCGAAAATTATTTATTTTTCTAGTAAGCACCTTCATCCAGCAGATGTAGATTCGTTAAATGCTAGAAAAGCAGTTTCAGAAATAAAGCATGAAGCGGTGGAAAACAGAGCAACAAGTTCGCGTAGCATAATAACGGCTAAGTTTACGCAGCTAACAGAAAATACTTGCTCACAACTTCGTCGTTTACCTGTACTTTCCAGGATTATTCAAAGGTGCCGACAAAAAAAAATCTGGATTTCTCGCTAATCCAGGGGCTAGAACTGATTTTGAAATACCTGATGAATATTATAAACTTGATAATGGCGAACAGTTTCTGAGATACGATTCGGGTATCGAGGATCAACAACGCCTACTAGTATTTGCATCAGAAAGTGCTCTTTAGAATATAGCATCATATCATCATTGGGTATGTGATGGAACGTTCAAAGTTGTGTCAGAACAGTAACACAGTTCATGTACAAGTTAAAGGCAGCAGTTTTCCCCGGGTCTTTGCATTACTGCCGAATAAAACAAAGCGGATATATGAATTATTTTTCGAGCAATTTAAAATTATGCAACCTAATGCATATCCGCTTGATCACAAGGCAGATTTCGAAGTTGCAGTTCATAAAGCATTTAATTCATCATTCCCTAATTCATCTATTGTGTAATGTTTGTTTCATTTGAGCCAGTCAGTGTTTTGAAAGATTACAGATTTAGGCCTCAAAGTAAAATACAATAAAAACTCTGAATTCTGTCTTAAAATTCGATGTTTTTCAGCATTAGCCTTTCTACTCGTCGAAGATGTCGAAGAGGTCTATGAAGAACGAATAGACGACGAACAAATACCTGCTGAATTCATCGCTTACTTCGACTGACTTTGTAAGGCATTGTGAGAGGACGTGATGCTAGACGAAGGAGAGAACCACCTACTTTCCCGAAAGCTGTATGGAATGTTAATCAGAACAAATAATGCTGCGGAGGGGTTTCATTTGGCGATAAAGCGTTCGGCGGGTGTGGCACATTTGGATATTTCGAAATTAATCAAAACTCTGAAGGAAGAGGAAGGGTAAAATGACTCAAGTTCTTCGAGGAGATCCTGAATATGGGTCGACAAGAAAAAACTGAAGAGTAATAAATCATTAGTTATATGATTACTTTTTTAAAATGACTTTTTTAAAATACATTTTTACTTGAAGCCTATCAATAAAATTCTCAATGATCATTTGATTTTCATGTTCATCTTGTTTTCTAAGGAGTTTTTCTAAAATCGGACAAAATGTTGGACAAAAAAAAATCATCGGACAAAAAGACATCGGACGAAAAGACGTGGACGAAGTGACGTTGGACAAAGTAACATCGGATGAAAAGTCGGGTCACGGAAATTTGGTAGGTGGGGGACTAGTCGATTATATCGATTCCAGTACTCAGCTGGTACTTATTTTATCGACCCCGAAAAAAGGAAAAGCAAAGTCGACCTCAGTGGAATTTGTATAGTAATGATGATAATGAGGATGAACATATCTACGTGGAAATTACTTTAAATGTACTAAGAGTTATTATTTCTGTTTTTAGAGAACATGATATAACAGGATATAATCGAATGACCACCAGCGACGGATGGCGCTTTGAAAGAATTTTGGGAGTATCAGATGATTTAAAGTGATTTTGAGCCATAATAATTGTATGTCCGTTTTTACTGACGTCTTTTTGAAAGAAAAAAAAAATGATGTGTGGAGTGGTGAACAGAATGGTTTCTCCACACCTGCAACCATTACTTTTCAGAGCAGAATTGGGCAAACTCCGGAAGTCGAGGAAACAGGTGTTACTCTGTATGTTGGCAACAAATAAGTCAGCAGATGAGTTTGATAAATTCATTTGTTGTAAGGAGTGTATATAATCTAACGCCCCAAGCCCCACCTTATATGAGGCTAAGGAAGGTAGAATATCATATCGTAGTTTGGAGCTGGGAGAAGGTAAGGGCAATGTTCGAAGTGTTATATTGTACACTCCTCAAGTTGGAATTTTGTATGGGTTTCAAAGTAGATTGACTGAATTAGGTGTAGAACAGTTTTCTGTTTACTATCTTTTCATAGTATCTTGTTTTAATATATTTCAACTTTTATTTGTCGCTTTATGATTTCCTTCTGACAATCGTAGAAAGATGACTGTTAGTCAGAAAATAGTAGATTGAGACATGTTAGTTAGAAGATATAAACCCAGTTGTATAAGGACTCTGCTACTCGTGAATTATGAGCTGAATTAACAAACATTATTCTAATTCATATAAGACTCGCTTCAAAGTGGATCAGTGCACAGTGTTAAGACTGCAACCTTTCTGGATCTATTTACACAATAAATAATCCAATGTTTGATAAGGTCAACCCTGAAAAGCATACACAAGGAAAAATATAAAACAAATGCAAATTGCAGCTTACTGAACGACGAAAATTACTTAACAGCCTGAGAACGCCGATATTTATATTGAAATAACAACATTCCATCATAAGTTTTTTTTATCTGTTTTCGTAAAATATGTTCCAAGCATCAGCTACATAATAGAAAATTTATTTTACTAAATCCATTGAAATGTTTTCAAATTAAACTGAAACACATAGCCAAAATAGGTCGTGAAAGAGTGAAACTACTAAGAATTAGAGAAATTTATATCTGCTGGAAGATGGCGTCCGTGATGACGAGCTGGTGCTCTCTGCAAAACTCCAACAGTAAACGCCCGTTGTCGTTACAGCTACCAATGCCATGTCTACCAAGTATTCCTTTCCCGGTTACAGAATCTCGGATCACTCTCGCGTTGAAATCTCCAAGGATTATCACCATGTCGTTTGCAAGACTATCTTGTAAGATATTGCGCTGATTTGTGGAAGATTTGGCCTTTTATACACGATCTGCTTGAAGAATTGGGAAGCATATACTGAAGAGCATAACATATTGCTCATTACTAAGTAGGAGGCGCACAGAGATGATGCAGTCAGAATGACCTCTCAGAAAGTTTTCAAGCTGGGAAACAACAGAGTTTCTGATCATGAAATCACGTCCGAAATACACCTCTCTGTTGCTGGTTTGTCTGACCAGTAGAGGGTGTATGCAGTGCCATATTCTTGAAAGCTGCCTTCCTGTGGATAGTAGACTTCACTGGGAGCAGCGATGTCAACATACAGTGTAGACGACTGCTGTCGGCTGTGTCTAGCATGGTTCTGATGTTCCAGCTTGCGATTTTCAGTCCTTTCACACCCTTGCAGGTGAGTGCGTATCTTTACCTCTTTTATGTTGAGAAGATGCCCGTTGTTTGCCAGCTGGAAGTGTAGAAGATGAGCTATGTTTAGGCCACCGTTTCTAAGCCATGTGGAGCAAACTGTCCTATCCCTGGAAAAAGCTGCTTGGTCATCCAGGGTATACTGAACGATGTCATTGTCCCCAGGTTAACATCTTGAACCGCCTGCATACAGGACTGGGACTGCGGCTTCCAGTATCATCTTCGATCTGCCGTTTGAATCACTTTCCCATAGTTATAGGGCTTGGAATGATTGGTGGTTGGGGACCTGTCCTTCGAGCCTGAGCAGTAGAGTTGTTAGGTGAAATTCAGTGGTCACTGAAATGGTCCCGACCTTTACACCCAGGGTTCATCTGTCATGGCCCAGAAAACTGGAACGACGGTGACAGCGAGAGTGTCGGGTTGTAGGTTTTATATCAGAGTTTCCTCCTCCTAGCCTCTGGTTAAAAAAAACCTTCCTTGGAGACACAGGGACAGCTACTCAGGCTGGAGTGTGGCTACTGGATGCTACAAGACATGTCCATGCACTCAGGATTTTGGCATATCGAGTCTGTTCAATATGCTTTGCCACTAAAACTATTTAACCTATAGACGGGACCCTGACAGGTACTACCACTCCGAGTCAGAGAGCACCTTGGAATAATGGCGACTAAAGGTTAACCCCATTCTCCCCCAGAATTCCATAACTCACGAGCCGGATGCAGTTTAGTGTCATTCCCAGGGCATAGATCAGTTATAATTAGAAATACCTATTCTAAAATTCTGGGGAGAAACAAGTAGTTAAAACGTCACATATTTTTTTGTATCAAGCATTTTGTGAACAATTGTTTTATTGGTTTTAACTTCCCAATAAATCAATCAGTGATACATTAAGCTAGAGGATGTTATTCAAGGACTCAACTACGAGTCTACTGCATCTTATAGCAAAAATTGGTGTAAGCTAATGACATTCAAAACATAACTTTTGTTTTTCCTGTGTCATCTCTTTTTCTTATTACCGCTCTATACTCGTCAAACACTTTGTTCTGAAACATGCGCATATTGGATTCTATACCAGGTTATTAAGTCTCGCAATGCCTAAGCGAAATAGCGATATATATATATATATATATATATATATATATATATATATATATTTGAAAAGATTTGTAAATGTACCACACGAGTAAGTAGATATTAAAAAAAAAATGAAAATATAACTTTTTAAAAAATTGGGTGTTTTAATTAATTCACATTACATGTTTCGTTTTTTTAGATAAGGTTTTTTCAAAAAAACCGAAACATGTAATGTAAATTAATTAAAACACCCAATTTTTTTAAAAAGTGGCATTTTCATTTTTGTTTATCTTTAATATATGTATGTATGTATATATATATATATATATATATATATATATATATATATATATATATATATATATATATATATATATATATGTATGTATGTATGTATGATAGGTCTTTCAGTTTTCTTCTACCATATCCACTCAGAAAGATTTGATCGGCCTGCGGCTATAGTAGAAGACACCCAAACTGCCACGCAGTGGGACTGAGCCTGGAACCAAGTGGTTGGGAAGCAAACTTCTTACAATACAGCCATACCTGAGCCTATTGTACACCCAGTATAAAGAACCCCGTATTTTCTGATATCTTCTATCTCATCAGCGCAATATTTTGTTAGATCTCATCCTATTAATGACATCCAACTAAAATCACAATTACTACAGGGTATTTTAGGTAACTTATTTGGTTGTTGAACATAATTAGAGTATATATAATTCAGTTAAGAGATATAGTTTACGAAGTTAAACATACACACACGTACACACTTACACTCTTATATACATGTATGAATAATGTATATCTTTTCGACAAAACCTTGTGTTTCCTTCTTTAGCCCACAAAGTCAGAGATGTGCACTCAACACTAGCCAATCCTCATTCGTCATTAGACTTTCTCTATGACAAAATCAGCAGCTTCTCTAAATCTCACGTTGCATCATTAACTTCTGAAATGTATGCTTTTGTAAAACTCCCCAAATACGATAAGGATCTGTGCCATGACTTTCATAATTCAAAACAATTGCCATAAGTGTATTCAGTTTCTCAAACCATGTCCAATCAAAATCAGCCTTTTTCAACGCTTATGCATATATGCATGCATGTGTATATGTGTCTTCATGTACACATGCGCGCGCGCATACACACACACATACACACATATATTTAAGCAAAATAGCTAGTTATAAAACATCAATAAGAGATAGAGTAGTAACGTACACTAAACAGTAACGCGAGTAGCCACATCAAAGTGGCAGATGAATGTTACCACTAGTTTAACCCCAGGCGGATCCTCCGCCACCTGGTTTTCGGTGCAAGCTTTGCACCCTTTATATACAATATATCGCGCGGCTGATGTGAGCCAAATAGCTCGAAACTGGCCGGTCCCGCGATCCTGTCAGCTGCTAGGAGATGGTAGGGGTTCGCTCCTCCTGCTAGCGATATATTGTATATAAACGGTGAAGAGCATTCACCGAAAACCAGCTGGTGGAGAAACTACCGGGGGTTAAACTGGTAGTAACATTCATCTGACACTTTGATGTGGCTAATCGCTTCACTATTTAGTATACGTTACTACTCTATCGTGGAGACGCAATGGCCCAATGGTTAGAGCAGCGGACACGCGGTCATAAGATCGCAGTTTCGATTCCCAGACCGGGCGGTTTGAGTGTTTATTGAGCGAAAACACCT
Organism: Octopus bimaculoides; assembly: GCF_046866305.1. Lineage (NCBI taxonomy): Eukaryota > Metazoa > Mollusca > Cephalopoda > Octopoda > Octopodidae > Octopus > Octopus bimaculoides. The sequence goes on along the minus strand of NC_142930.1, from coordinate 26,335,546 downwards.
AAAGCTCCACGAAGTTCCGGCAGGGGATGGTGGCGAACCCTTCTGTACTCTTTCGCCACAACTTTCTCTCACTCCTACTTCCTGTTTCTGTTGTACCTGTAATTCAAAGGGTCAGCCTTGTCACACTTTGTCACACTGAATATCCTCCGAGAACTACGTTAAGGGTACACATGTCTGTGGAGTGCTCAGCCACTTGCACGTTAATTTCACGAGCAGGCTGTTCCGTTGATCGGATCAACTGGAACCCTCTTCGTCGTAAGCGACGGAGTGCCAACAACAACTACTCTATCTCTTCTTGAGATTTTATAACTAGCTATTTTGCTTGTTGCAAATCAGTGACCGATGGTCACTTTACAATATACCGCTGGCAGAAGCGGATTTAGATATCGCTCCACTGCGCAGGTGTGCGCGGCTGATGTGAGCCAAATAGCTCGAAACTGGCCGGTCCCGCGACCCAGACAGCTGTTGAGAGATAGTAGGGATTCGCTCCCCTGCTAGTGATATATTGTATATTAAGGGTGCAGAGCTTGCACCGAAAACCAGCAGATGGAGAATCCGCCTGGAGTTAAACTAATAGTAACATTCATCTGCCACTTTGATGTGGCTACTCGCTTTACTATATATATATATATATATATAAATAAAAGATAAACAAGAGTGAAAAAACTACAGAAGGCTTGTGTTACATGGTTAAAGTATATATTTAAATTATGTCAAAAAAATGTTATAAAATTTTTTTGGTATATAAACATTGTATTTGGAGAAATAACCGGTTTCGTGTTGTCATTTCAAATTTCTCTACTTCATGGTAACATGTCTTCGCTCCCGTGTGTAAATAAAAGAGTTCTAGATAGGGGGAGGTAATTAGGGATTCCTTCCGGTATAAGGGAGATAATCGAAATGTAGAAGGTGATAGATTTTGATTAATTTATCATGGTTTGGTTTACAATGAATAGTATGTCAGCTTTTGTTCTATATTTTTTTCCTCTCAGTGAGGTGAATTTCCTTATTTAAGAGTGTTAGCAATGGTTAAGTTTGGGTTTATATTTTTGAATGAAGAAGGTTTCCTTATTTAATCTAATTTGTGTTGGTGTACTAATGGCACATTGATAGAATGGAAAGATTATAAATTGTGGTAGCATTTGTTTTGCGGATTTCTCAATATGCTCACTAAAGGGTATCATTCGGTATTCTGGGCATGCAATCTGCCGTCGATGCAGAGTGCATCTGCGTCTGAGCGTTAATCCTGTGGACCCTATGTAATTTTTGTGGCAGCCCGAGCATCTTATCACATAAGTAAGGTTTTCTGAGGCACAAGTAAAGTCAGATTTAACTTTGAATTTTTGTCCCTCTTTGAAGAGGAATTCTGAACCTTCTAGAAGGTTTGGGCATGTTGCGCAATTTGGTCGACCACATTTTTTCACTTTTGCATCTGTTATTTTGGAAAATAATTTTGCCTTTGTGAGGATCTTTTTCAGTGATTTTGGTTGTTTGTAGCTTTTAATGATTTTGTGTGTGTGTAAAATTTCCTTTAATTTGGGGTCCTTATGTAGTATTGGTATGTTTTGTCAGATTTTAAAAGAAATCATCATGATCATCATGATCATTGTTATTATTATTATTATTATTATTATTATTATTATTATTATTATTATTATTATTATCATCATCATCATTAGTAGCAGTAGTAATAGTAGTAGTGGTAGTAGTAGTAGTAGTAGTAGTAGGAAGGTGGCCAGTTGGCAGAATCGTTAGCACGCCGGCCAAAATGTTTACCAGCATTTCGTCCGTTTTTACGCTCTTAGTTCAAATTCCGCCGATATCGATTTTGCCTTCCAACATTTCGGGGTCGGTAAAATAAGTACCAGCTGTGTTCTCGGGTTCTAAGTCATGAAAATAATACAGAAGCGGACAATACATAATACATATATCATTTTATGTGTGTGTGTGTGTGTGTGTGTGTGTGTGTGTGTGTGTGTGTGTATGTGCGTAAGCATATTATTCGTTAATGGAAGTAAACTGAATAAAATGAAGCAGACATTTTTCAGGTTTGTACTAAATACGTAATATATAAAGCCAGACTTTCGATCGAAACAGCTTCCTTAAGATCTGGCCTTTATTAATGCGTTTTCTCACTGAGGCTTGGCTTAGTTTGTGTATTTCGTCACTGATTCGAAATCGACAGGACAGTAATAAATTCACAAATACATTTTTAAAATAGATGAAGACCCTTTAATTGACAACCTATCATTGTATAATTATACTTATATTTATTTACCTAATATGATAACTATGTGTTTTCCTGCTTATGATATTTTCAGCTTATCAGATAATCAGTTCAGTCAAACAGCTTAATATCTTAAATGAGCTTCCTCTTTTTTAGGTTGTGAGTTGTAATTTGTTTCAAGTGATATGATAGATATATACAATGACTGTCCAAAAAGTTATTGCAAGAACCTCTAGGTAGGTCGTGGGATGAGTCTGAAGATGAGCACTTATCTTTGGCGGGTGGAACAGTTCTGGCTTTTGTGTAGGCTTCTCTGATTGTGCCTGTATAGCTCACTCATACACACGTTTACATATATTTTTTCATATCACTTTGTTTGCTTGTTTGTTTTTATCGTTGTTTTCCAAACAAAATCGACATAAAATAACTTCTTAGGCAATTTGCCCTTGTAATTCCTCCTATAATACATCAATCTTATCATACTAAATGAGGTGGTGGATTAGTAGAATCGATAGAGGGGTGGGAAAGATGTATCTTTTAATGTATATATGTATTTGTTCTGACTCATTACATTATGGGTTCAAATCCCGCCGAAGTCAACTTTGCCTTTTATATCTCAAGGAGTGTTGATAAAATGAAACATGTCAAGTGCAAGGATCGACGACATTTACTAATCCCATCCAACAAATTCCAGGCTTTGTGCCTGCGACAGAAAGGATCATTATTATTTTTGTTGTTGCTACTGTTGTTGGTTATCGCCATAACTGAACGCGTTTTGGAAACCCCGTGTGTGTGAAGGCGCGTAGCTTAGTGGTTGGGATATTCGACTCACGATCGTAAAGTCGTGAGTTCAATTCTCAGCAACGCGTTCTGTCCTTGAGCAAGACACTTTATTTCACGCTGCTCCAGTCTACTCAGCTGGCAAAAATGAGTAGAACTTGTATTTCAAAGGGCCAGCCTTATCACACTCTGTATCACGCTCTATCTCCTTGAGAACTGTGTTAAGGGTACACGTGTCTGTGGAGTGCTCAACCACTTGTACGTTAATTTCACGAGCAGGATGTTCCGTTGATCGAATCAGTTGGGACCCTCGTCCCACCAGTGGTCCTGTTATTGTGTTATTGTTGTCACTGTTGTTTTTGTTACTGTTTTTTGTGTAACTACTACGTCTATAGTCTTGTGTGGTGGAGGTGATTGAGAAAAAGTGTTTCACTTTAAGAATCTTTTCCGACCTTTTCTTTTTAGTTAACTGGCATAAACGAAGCTTTTTGAAATTTTTTTCTATGCTTCGAAAAGTTTTCGTTAAAAAAATATTGCTCTAGAGAGTAAGTAAATAGAAGCGGTTTATCATTCTATTGTGGTTCTTATGAACACAAAATATGGTAGAGCAATTCTCTAAACAAACTTCTAAACAGACAGGACAAATGCACGGAGTTTCCAAGACACGCCTAAATTCGGTGATAAGCAAAATATCTTCTATAATAATAAACGCGAAATTCTGTCTGTCTGGGACCCCTGTATCTCAGTCTACATTTGCTCTACATAGACATATTATATCTTTTTGGAATCAGGATGATCCCGGGATTGGAAATCTGCCATTCATTTGGTTCTTGAACATCCAGCATTTGGATTTGATTTAAAATCATTCTATCAAGTAAAGCTCGACTGATTAACGTCATCTTGATTGACGTTCGTAAGATGACGTTAGAGATCAAGGGCGAAGTAAATGACATTTACTTCGTTAATTTTGCGTCGAGATAAGAACTTTGCGACAGTTTGACCCACTGTTGAAATTCAACTTGGGAATGAAACAATAGAATGATTACATTGCAGAATTAATTCTCATCCGCCCTTAACCTCTGATCAAACACCACCGGAGCACATAGCCATTATAGACATATTATAGTAATGCTATTTAGCTCTGTTTAGTTTTAGACCGCAGGCCCAATTAGCCCTCCGCAGGATCTAGCTTAAAAGTCCGCACAAGTGCGGCTTTAAGCTAGTTGATAATAATGGTTTCAAAATTTGGCACAAAGTTAGCAATGTTAGAGGAGTTTTAATAGATGACATAGACCAGTTGAGCACTACCTAACAGGCACTTATTTCATGGCGCCCGAAAGGAGGAAAAGCAAAACTGGCCTCGGCAAAATCACTTGACAGAAGAACAATACCTGCTCTGTCCGATTAAAAGTAGCTAGTGCGGTGATCTTCACGATGTTCTCGTCCAATAACCGGATCCCTCAAACAAGCGACAACAGCTGTTCGACATAATTCCACAAATCAGCAGTTCTCAGATGCTGCACAAATGCATGCAAAATAATTCTATCGCTCTGTGCGTATCTCACACGATTCTTCCGTACCCGAAGAATGAATCTCAAAACCGATAGTTTCCCCATAGAATGTATCTCAAACCGGTATTATTAAGACGGCGAGCTGGCAGAATCATTAGCTCACCAAACAAAATGCTCGGTGTCGTAACTTACGTTCTGAGTTCTAGTCCGATCGAGGTTAACTTTGTCTTTCATCCGTTCGGGGTAAATAAAATAAAGTACCATTTAAGTACTGGGGCAAGAATTTCTGGAAATTATCTACAGCAGTTCCCTGTCCCAGGGTCCTCCTGAAAAGACCGACCAGTTGCTCCTTCGTCGTTAAGCATCCCCGAGGACGTCATCGTTCTTACCTACCAATATATGTTCTACATATTGTTGAAGTGAAACTTACACCAACCGCATTGTCTAACTTGCAGAGCGCCTGAAAACATTCTAGATGCCCGGCATCTCTGGAATGACGTCAAAAATAATAGTAATTTCTACATAAACACAAAGTTACATATTTATTTCGTTAGAGATATACTTATTTTATCGATTCCGGGCGGAACAAAGGCAAAATTAACACCAGCCTGACCTGACTATAATAATTTCTAAACTTGAAACATGGTCAGTAATATATGAAAAGAATACTATTGATTGAAATGGTGCCAATGCATGTCTAATAACCATTTTAGCAACACCAGATAAATTACATTTACAATATAAAAGACGTTTTTAACCCATTTTTTTCGCTTATGTTGCAATCTTTTACCAAAGAAATTTTTAAAAAAGCTAAAAATGAAATGAAGCAAAAAAAAAAAAAGAAAAAATCCAGAATGTAGTAAATCCCATCATTAATTTTAAATATGACTGAACTGTTAGACGTATTGATTTCAAGAGATACAATATTTAAACATACTGAAACTTTTATAAGCTAAAATAAATATTTACTGTCGTTGAATATTCTTCGTTTACGTAAATATTTTTTCAAACGCTTCTTTCAATACTTAATATCCTATTTATAATCTGAAGACTATCAGGCTAAAATTTGAAGTATTTTGTAAATGACGTCATATAGTAATTTAGAAGACTTCTCTCCCTTTTCTGTCATTATATTTATTCATTTATTTATTTATTTGACGTCATCATATTACAACAGAGGCGGCCAGTGGATATAAAGTTAGTGTTATAATAACATCACAAACCAAAAATATAGACCGATATGAATAAATTCCCGGAGATATGACGCAAGCACTTCTAACAGCTTGAAATCTAAAATAATCTAGCAAACAAAACAAAAATAAAAGCATCATCAATGACGGGTCTCTTTGCAAATATTTACTCCATTTTTATCTCGACAAATGTATTAATAGATGAAATTTAATGAACGAGATTTTCAGGATAATTCTATTATTAAAGATTAATGAGCCCGCTTTTTCTCTTTCTTTGATTTTATTTTAGTTGACTCTTTTCTTTATTTAAGTGTTTCTCGAAGTAATAAACTAAGGATGATTTCTTTTCATTTTAAGAAAACACTTTTAGAAGAAAACTCAACGAGAGAACCTATATACATTGGTTCGACTTGCTAGAAATAGCAGCTAAGCCTTCTTCAAATCACACTGCATTGTTTCATAGCAGAAGGAGGTATTAGATAATGTGATGCAAAATGTGATGTTCCCAGAAATTAGAAATAAAAAGGCTAGAATGATTACGGTTGGAATACTTTAATCACAGGTCTGCATGAGTGGGGCGAAACGAGTCAGATAGCAACAACCTTTATAAGGTGTTCCACAACAACAGTAAATTATAAAATTTTAACTGAAAAGAAAATCCAACACAGATGATAATGCACATGGCTATGATCTAAAGCAGGGGTTTTCAAACTTTTTGACTTGCGGACCCCTTTATACTTCAGGCTTTACCTTATAAACGCTTATGAAATTTATACATAAATATTTGCTTAAAATAACATATAGTTTTGCATTTATTTATTTATTTAACAGTATTTAACAAAAAGGTTTATTGTCAATTAAAAGATTTCGATAAAAAACATATAAAATCAAATTGCCCATAAAAAGTATTTGCTGTCTACGGACCCCCTGTCTTGTCCTTGCGGACCCCCTGTGGTCCGCGGACCACAGTTTGAAAACCCCTGATCTAAATCAATTGTTCTTAGCCGGGGTCCATACAGGTCTTAAGGATTCATATGAGATTTTGTTAAAATTTACCTGCAATTAATTGCTTATACTTCTACAATGCACGAAACATCTTAATTCTTTTAATACAATTCTTAATAATACTTGATTATAAAAATATAAGATTTTTAACATCGAATGGTTAGGAGGGTCCATTCAAGCAAAATAAGAATCAAAGGGGTGCATAGGTGAAAGAATGGTTGAGAACCACTGATCTAAAGAAATATGTCCCTGCCTGTTTATTGACAAACACGTGATTCTTTTTTCATTTTGATAGATGCCATATATGATGTCTTCGTCGTCGTCGTTGTTGTTGTTGTTGTTGTTGTTGTTGGTAGTGGTGGTGGTGGTGGTGGTGGTGGTGGTGGTGGTGGTGGTGGTGGTCGTCGTCGTCGTCGTCGTCGTCGCCGACGTCGTGAGGATGATGTTGGTGTTTGACCTACAAACCATATATATGAACAAAGACTAAATGACCATTTTGACGCTATTCTTGAGACATAATGTAAAATTACATTATCCTGTGAAGCTTTGTTTTAAAAAAGTTATGTGATTTAAGTGTAATTTTCATGAATTTCTTGCAAGTCGGCCGACCACGTAGATTTTCCCTTGCTGGCTACAAGTTTGCAGATATTTATGATAGTCCTACATTCAATTGAATAGGTCCCAGTTTTCCTTTGGTACTGATTTGAACAACCTTGGAGAAATGACAGTCAAACCGACTACGGTGGAACTTGAGCTCGCAACTTAAAAGGGACAAAGCTTAAGACATAAAAAGAAGCGAAGACAAGAACTTAAAAGAGACGAACCATTTAATCCGGTGTTTGTCAAAACTCAGATCTTGTGTTTCAGTTGGATATTATTTTTGTCTCTTTTCGCAAGTTGTTGTTGGCACTCCGTCGCTTATGACGTCGAGGGTTCCAGTTGATCCGATCAACGGAACAGCCTGCTCGTGAAATTAACGTGCAAGTGGCTGAGCACTCCACAGACACGTGTACCCTTAACGTAGTTCTCGGTGATAGTCAGCGTCACACAGTGTGACAAGGCTGACCCTTTGAATTACAGGCACAACAGAAACAGGAAGTAAGAGTGAAAGAAAGTAGTGGTGAAAGAGTACAGCAGGGTTCACCACCATCCCCTGTCGGAGCCTCGTGGAGCTTTTAGGTATTTTCGCTCAATAAACACTCACAACGCCCGGTCTGGGACTCGAAACCGCGATCCTATGACCGCGAGTCCACTGCCCTAATCACTGGGCCATTGCGCCTCCACTTTCTTTTCGCAAGAACAGTGGACAATTAAATTCGTCAAGTACCACATGGATTATATTGAAATATTTAGTCAAATTTCTTTACTCGTCATCTTTTTGTGCTTGATAAAATAAGTACCAGTCATATACTGGGTATTAATTTAAATTAATGCAACGCTCTCACAAAATATCTGATCGTCTGCCAAAGTTACAATTGATCACGACTTCTTACTAAATATTCACGGGGAAGGCTTAGGTAATATATCGGTATTATTATTTGCATTGTGTTTAGCGGATGACATCAGACTGAGTAGGATACCAGTTAGTTAGTACATAACAGGTAAATTTTCTAGTGTATATATGTATGTATGTATGTATGTATGTAGATAGATAGATAGATATGAAACACTCGCACTCCACAAATTATATCATAAATAAGTCTTTAAAAGGTATTTTCTACTAAATGTACTCGCCAATTAGTCATAAATTATGAATTATTTGAATCTGCGATACACGACTATAGAGTAAAAGAATAAACGGTAGGTGGTGACCTCACGTACACAGTATAAAAATACGAATGGAAAAAGACAAAATCCCTCCGTGACCATGAATGATAATGGTTGAATATAGGACTTCATCCAAGTAACGAATGTGCTGAAAAAAGTCCCTATTATAACTAACCAGATAAAACACACACTCTTCTTCGGTGAATTGCTCACCTTGTAGTCATTGACAGAGGTAAATCTTAGTCCTGACAGAACTGGGAGATCTGCCTCTACTACATGACCGTAGGGTTTGGGGAGTTTTGGCAGCTCTCCTGCGCCATGTAATTACTGCGAGGTTTTATCACATTGAACTGTTCTTGTCTCCTTCTTCTTATTTCTTCGGTCATGGTATATCTCACATGAAGACCTTTTTCTTATAGAAATATTTCTAAGCTTATTTCATACGTTAATATATAACGTAAACACTGCATTTCAAATACTTCTAGTATCCATGTAACTTGATTTTTTTTTAGGGTCTGAGTTTCTGAGGCGTGGCGTGCGATAGCGAGAATAAATCTAACTTTGACTTGATTCATAATTTTCCACCTGTTCCAGACCATGTTTTGTTGTCATCCGAAACCTGTAGATGCTAGTGTCATCCTTCTACGTCTTCTAATCTATTTGGTACTATATGGTGCAGACGAAAATATAAACTCTGTGACATGCTCAAAACTATCCAGAGCGCTTATTTCTTTGCTTGGTGATAGGTCCTTGCTTTTCACACTATTTTCACGTACTATTTTTTTACATACCTTGTCTGTGTGGTGGATATTTTCACTTTGTAAAAACTCGTGAGTATTAAGATTTTGTTGTCAGCGTATTTAATGTCTATGGAAGGGTCATTAATGTGTACCAGACTTTCGTCCAGGACTTTAAGTTCTCTCATGGAAAAATCGGGAATGGTAAGAGCTATTCATATTTCAAAGCAACATATCAGACTATGACCACTGTAAACTCGGTATCGTTGTATTGCACCTCTGTTCCCCAAATTATCTTTGGATCTATACCTTTCCTGTCATCATCTTCCTTAGTGCTTTCCTCCAGATCGTATTGAAAGCAAATTTAAAATCAAAGAAGTTGAAGAATAAGAGCACTCGAAGCTCTTTTGCTTTTTCAGTGACCTGTTTAATATCAACTGCATCATGGCACCAACTGTGTCTCTAATAGGCCTAAAACTGAACTGATTCTCTCCTGTCTCTTCCTTGATTTTGCTTTTGATTCTGTCAAGGAAAGTTCTATAATTTCCTCAGTATTTATAAGAGATATATTGCCTTGTAGTTTACAGAGTCTTGATTGTCACTTTTTTTATGTATTGAAGTTACTAACATAGTACTACCTATTTCTTTTGGTGTGTTTCAGCTAGTAGCATAGCGATCCTATTTTTGGAGTCTTTTGTTTTTCATACTACGTTAAATATTACATGTAAGATATTGTGCTCACTTCAATATTTTAGCGCTTCAGCATTGATGGCCTCTTTAAAAGGGTGGAGTTACAGCTTTTCATTATGTATTGACTTTTCTACTTATTCTTTTGTTATTTC
>NC_142930.1:26260487-26320487 GCF_046866305.1 Octopus bimaculoides | reverse complement strand
CTCAGGAAGGAAAGAACTGAATATGTTTCTTTAGAGCTGAAACAAAAGAAGATACGTTCGCTATTTAAGGCAATCAGCAATAGTGACTTCATAGAACCCAATTATTCTCAAATAAGCCAGTTGAAACAGTGAGAGGTTTCAATGTCGTGCTAGTAGTGGGCAGTGCAGCATCGGTGGCTGGATATGAACCATCAACTCTTCTCCCAGCAGTCGGACATTCAATCAACACGTCCACTTTTAACTTTACCAATCGAAATACGAGTAATTTGTACCCTACTTCTATATTCCTTCTTCAGACGAGACCTTTCAACTTTAATATGTCACCCGTTGATTAAGAAAGTGAAAATTAAAAAAAAAAATTAAGATAAAGGCGGAAATGATTCATTTGTAAAGCGAACAAGTTACTCTAGCAGACAGGAAGAATTTTGCAACAGGAAGTTTTACTTTTTGTTGCTGCTTGTTTTTATGTTATATTATTATATATATTTATTCATTGATGAGTGTGTGTGTGTGTGTGTGTGTGTGTGTGTTGTGTGCGTAGGCCCCCACTATACAAGAATTAGATTTTGAAATGTCAAGCGTCTAAGAAGTTACTTGATAGATGTCGTTTATTCGGGTAGTTGTGACTTTCGTGATTGTAGACATTACAAATCATGACTCATTTCTGTATTTAAATAGAAATAACTATCACAGAGGTGAGTAGTCGTAGTATGATGAAAAATATGAAGAATTCAAAACAGTCGAAGAAGAATGAGATGAAGAATAGAAGGAAGAAACAAAACAGAAAAGCATGTTGTTTTTACTACATACACACGTATGTGACAGAGTTAAGGTTCGTTATAAGGAAGAGTTTTCTGTATCAGTGTGAATCACAAGTATTCGTAAGTCTTTTCTAGACTAATAGTATTTTTAAAAATGTCCTAAAAATAGCTTCAAATCGTTTTGAGAAAATTTCCATTTCCATTGTTTTTGCTTATAAATTTCTTTGTTTATTTTTGTTTGTGAGTCACATGCTATAGTAGATTGAGGGCGACGAAGATTTTAAAAATAGTAATCATGTCGAAGTATTTACATACACATAACCATAGATAGATAGATAGACAGGCACATAGATTAATCGATTGGTATGTAAGCTGATGAATGATTAGTTTGAATTAACTTCATTGAAGGGATGCTGAAAACTTCCTGGCTTTGGGTAAATGAAAACACAGGAGGATCAGTTAATTATGATTTTATTTAACATATTCCCCTCTCATATTCACACACTTATTGCAACCGTTCTTCAGTTTTTCTAAGCCCTGTCAAATAACTCGGAAGGTTGAGCCTCCATCAAAGCCTTTCGGGATACTCTTAAAGCCAGGAACTTTTTTCAGTAATTTCTTGTGTGTGTGTGTATGTATATATATATATATATATATATATATATATATATATATATATATATATATATACAGGACAGAAAATAAAGTTGAAAAGTTATAAACATAAAAGCAGACAACCTGAGTTGTGTTGTAGGTCATTCCTGTTTAGCAGTCAGAGGAAATGTAAGCAAGTAATGCAAAGTAAAAAAACTTAAAGAAAACAGGTAAAAATGTAAAATAAAGAAAAAATCAAGTAAAGTTTAGAAAAATAGTTTAATCCATTCAAAATCTTTTTTATGTAATCAGTAATATAGTTGTCCTGCATACGACAGATGCCTGGTTCGGATCCTATTGGCGATTGTATTTTTTTCTTTCTTTTCTTTGTTTAAGGTGTATTTTTAAATGTGTGTGGGCGCATGGCCTAGAGATCAGGATATTGCATTCACGATTGAGAAATATCGGTTTCAGTCTCTGAACCGGGTGTTGCGTTGCGTACTTGAGCAAAATACTTCATTTCACGTTGTCCTATGACTACTTCGACACTTCACATGTGGTACACCTTGCACCTACTCGGGGAAACGTCGATTTGATGGAGTAAGTGAGCTAATGTCCAGCACAAACATTTGCTCACTATAAACAAATCATTTGTGCAGCTTGTTCAACAAGAAATAGTAGAACCGCCTTTCTCGGACAGCGAGAGACTGTCATCATTTGTAAATGTCTTACATAAAGTTTATAAAATGGCAGTTCGTGTATATGAAATGCAGAACTGAAGCACTCACTATTTCCACTCGATATTACCGATAACATTCAATATAATAACTCCTTTTTTCTTTCATTCTTTCTTATATTTGTACATTATATATTCCTTAAGCTTAATCTCAGTAGTCATCCCATAGTTTATGAAAAAAAATACAAACATCCTTGCATAGAATTATGCGCTTCACAGTTCCAGCGACGCAGTATTTGGCTGTTGTGCGCATGCTCACATGTCCGAGATAGGAAACTTCACACAAGGGAGAGAAAGAGCACTGCGTGAGCAACGGTGCCGTGTGAAAGGTAATGTTTCTTTTTGCCTCCGAGTTTGTTGTGCTTAAAAACGTGTTTATATTCTTGAATGTGATAAAGTGTAAGGTTCAGTGTTGCTGTCAGGATTTGAATAATAGGGCACATCCCCCCCCCTATTTTGTCATTTAGTGGGGGATTTTTGAAAAAACAAGGGAAATTTGCAGCAGTGTTCAGTGAACAAATTAAACACACTACCCGGCGCTGACTAAAATGCAAACCGATCAAGTTTATGTGTAAATTTTCTTTTTATATGTTTGTTTCCTTTGAAACAATATTAAAACAACGGATAAACATTTTCTGAAGCAGCACCTCTACTAATTTTATCTACGAATCGCCGCCGAGATTATATTATAAAAATCTTAAAAGTTTACATCCTAGTTAATGATTTTCATATTTTGGTGTTTGTTTCAGTCATAAACAGACTCTGAGTGTGGTACTGTACTGTTTTAGACAGTGAAGAAGCAGTCTGTGTACTTGTGGTCAAGCAATTTCGATAATATCTATGGTCCTCATAGCATATAACGGGAGATAAATACTGTTTGCAGTTGGTAATTCTGTTTGCCGAGAGTCACCCCTTTTCTTTTTTGTAAATAGTAACGCGGTCATCTTTCTTACGATTGATACATGTTTCGACATCGTGAGCTGTCCTATTTTCTTATGAATTTAAATAATGCATTGTGTGTGTGTGTGTGTGTGTGTGTGTGTGTGTGTGTGTGTGTGTGTGTGTGTGTGTGTGTGTGTGTGTGTGTGTGTGTGTGTGGTGAGGGACGCGAGTGTTTGAAAAAGTCGTAATTGGCGAAACTTCACTTCACAATGAAAAGTCATTTTCTCTCTCTGGCAACATAAAGTTGGTTGGCCGTATTAGTTTCAGCGTTTTTAACTCTGTCAGAGACCTGTTGTTCTAAATTCTGACCATCGAAGGAATGATTATTGCAAATTTTAGCACATGGTCAGCAATTTCGAGTGAGGGAGTAAGTCGATTACATCTAACCCAATGTTTAACTGGTACTTATTTTATCGACCTCGAAAAAATGAAAGGCAAACTCCACTTCGGTGGAATTTGAACTCAGAACGTGTAGTTGGAAGAAATGCCGCTAAGCATTTTACCCAGCTTGATCACATAAATATTAAGCTCCGGTTAATTAAAATACGTTGTCTGATCTTGAATACTATTATGTAAATTAGAGGAGACCTAACCACTTCCATTCGAGATGGCGAATATTATAAATAACAGTAAAATCGCCGAAAGAAGGACAGTTAACCTTTTTCTGAAGGCGAAGAGGAAAAGAAAATTATATGATTTAACTACAGTATCTATATCTCAAAGCAAGGTTTAAAAAGTGCGTTTATTAAAGATGCACATATAAGCCCACCATTAAGAAGCGAAGAAATATCCTAAATCGTATAACTACTACTACTACTACTACTACTACTACTACTACTACTACTACTACTACTACTACTACTACTCAAGCCAAATTACTCAAGCCAAATAATATGCCTCTGCGTAGTCACTTCACCTGAAAAATTAAAAAGCAAATTGATGGTGTTCAAATTAGACCTTGAGAACTTAAAAAGTGAAGAACACGTTAAACAATTCTGTGCTTGATTTTTCCAGACGATGAAGTAGTTATTGTTGGAACGTCTTTGGTGATACATCTGTTCGATCAGAGATAATCTTTTACTAAATAACTACTATTACTGGTCTGTTTAATCTTGTGGGTAGTAGAAGAATGACTGGATTATAATACAGCGATAAATTCCAGCTCCTAAATTCGGAGTGAGCAACAATTCATGCAAATAAAATAATTGTAAGTGGGGAGAAAAAGAGAATGAGCGAGGAAGCGAACGAAGACTGTGACATACTTGTCTTGATTGCACATACTTGTCTTGATTGCTGGTGTTATATTACATACGATGACTGGGAAAACATTACACAGGCCATCGATACCTTTAGTTGTTCTCTAACACCAGGTCAGAGTTGATCTAGCGTTTTTATCAAATGTATTTCAACCGTGACGATAATTTAACTGTATTATTCAATATGGCCTTTTTTGAAGATGATAATGTGTGGTCTGAGGGAGATTTCTCGCAAATCAAGCGACGATGATGAGACCTTCACATCAGTTTGGCATGTTTGATATATATCATGTTAAGAAATGTAATAGTAACTTCAACAAGGAAGAAATCAGATTGATGTTCATGTCTTTTCCGGAAATATTACAGGATGTATAAGAAAACTGACTTCGAACGAGAACGGAAAATATTCACTGATTCCGATTGCATTCAGAGTTCACCTAGACATCGTCTTTAACACTGTGACTTTTATTTATGTCAAGGTAAATGGTTACAACCAAGGTGTAGCTAAAAGAAGACTGGTTGATTTTATGGGTCAAGATGTCAATGACCCATACACAATACTAAAACAATGTTTTATCTTTGACTAAGAGACTCCATCTCGCAAGCGACCTATTCCACCAAGCAGCAAGTAAATACCGCATCTGGGTATAATTTACTTTAGTAGAATAATGATGATAATAATAATAATGATTTCAATTTTTGGTACTAAGCCAGCAATTTCGAGGAAGGTGGTAAATCGATAATATCGATCTCACTACTCCACTGTACATATTTTATCGACTCCGAAAGGTGAAAGGCAAAGTCGGTCTCGGCGGAATTTGAACTTAGAACGTAAAGCCGGAAGAAATGCCATTAAGCAAATTTTTCCGGCGCAGCAACGACTCTGCAAGCTCACTGCCTTGATGATGATGATGATGATGATGATGATGATGATGATGATGATGATGATGATGATGATGATGATGATGATGATGATGATGATGATGATGATGATGATGATGATGATGATGATGATGATGATGATGATGATGATGATGATGATGATGATGATGATGATGATGATGATGATGATGATGATGATGATGATGATGATGATGATGATGATGATGATGATGATGATGATGATGATGATGATGATGATGATGATGATGATGATGATGATGATGATGATGATGATGATGATGATGATGATGATGATGATGATGATGATGATGATGATGATGATGATGATGATGATGATGATGATGATGATGATGATGATGATGATGATGATGATGATGATGATGATGATGATGATGATGATGATGATGATGATGATGATGATGATGATGATGATGATGATGATGATGATGATGATGATGATGATGATGATGATGATGATGATGATGATGATGATGATGATGATGATGATGATGATGATGATGATGATGATGATGATGATGATGATGATGATGATGATGATGATGATGATGATGATGATGATGATGATGATGATGATGATGATGATGATGATGATGATGATGATGATGATGATGATGATGATGATGATGATGATGATGATGATGATGATGATGATGATGATGATGATGATGATGATGATGATGATGATGATGATGATGATGATGATGATGATGATGATGATGATGATGATGATGATGATGATGATGATGATGATGATGATGATGATGATGATGATGATGATGATGATGATGATGATGATGATGATGATGATGATGATGATGATGATGATGATGATGATGATGATGATGATGATGATGATGATGATGATGATGATGATGATGATGATGATGATGATGATGATGATGATGATGATGATGATGATGATGATGATGATGATGATGATGATGATGATGATGATGATGATGATGATGATGATGATGATGATGATGATGATGATGATGATGATGATGATGATGATGATGATGATGATGATGATGATGATGATGATGATGATGATGATGATGATGATGATGATGATGATGATGATGATGATGATGATGATGATGATGATGATGATGATGATGATGATGATGATGATGATGATGATGATGATGATGATGATGATGATGATGATGATGATGATGATGATGATGATGATGATGATGATGATGATGATGATGATGATGATGATGATGATGATGATGATGATGATGATGATGATGATGATGATGATGATGATGATGATGATGATGATGATGATGATGATGATGATGATGATGATGATGATGATGGTGGTTTCAAATTTTGGCACAAGGCCAGCAGGTTTGGGGGAAGGGCTAAGCCGATTACCTTGATCCAAGTGTTCAATTGGTACCTATTTTATCGACCCCGAGAGGATGAAAAGTAAAGTCGGCCACTGCAGAATGTGAACTCAGAACGTAAAGTCGAACGAAATGCCGCTAAGTATCTTGCTCGGCGTGCTAATGATTCTGCCAGCTCGCCAATAAAACCAGTGTAATCTAAAGTTGGTGCATTCTTATGTAATCAAGAACGTAGTCAACGTCAGAAAAACACAACGAACAAAAAGTGCATAGTATATAATTTTAATTTTGCATTGTAAGGGAGAAATAGAATTTCGAACCTTCGGACATTCGTCCTTCGACGGGGAAAGTGTTGGGTAGAAAGAGAGAAATGAAAAGAAAATTTGTAGAAGAGGAGAAATTTATGCGTTTTCAGCAGTCTCATAGACTGAAAGGGAGAAGCAAATAGTAGAAAAAATGAAAAGTATCACCAGGTGAGAGAACGGAATAAGAGATACAGGTGAGATATATACGTACAGAGTTTGTTGCAAATGCAGCTAGTTGTATGCGTATGAATATGTGTAATGACTGAGAGTGGATATGTTATATAAGCATATACATGCTGGATATGTGTTGTGTAGTGCTTATGTATGTTTTTATTGCTTTGTCTTGAGAGATACTTTGTACGTAATTACGTAGGCAAGTGGTTCTTAGTAGAAGTCGTATGTTGTTAGAAAAAGGTGAGCCATTTGTTCATATCTTATGAATGTGCTGTACAGAGGCGGGAAAATAGTCAGGCTTTTGGTGGGACGTGTATAGTCGATCCTACTGGCCTGAGTGTTTGACTGGTGCATTATTTTCTGAATGTTAGAAGACTGAACGCCAAATTCGACTTCGGTAGGATTTGAACTCCAAACGAAAAGGGCCGTAATTAGTTACTGAATATTTTTTCCGACCCTCTAACGATTCTGATATTCCGCTGCCTTTCGCATAAAGCTACATAATTAAATAACACGACATTTTGCTCGAATTTCTAACATCTGTACTAATTACACCCTCAACAAATAATAATTCAGACACAAGACCAAAACCTTGGATGAGTAAAAACCCACTGGTTGTGTTAAGTTAAAAAGTTCACGTCTATGCTTGCTACCATTCCATATCCTATCCTACTACTTTTAGAGGAAGATTAAGTCGACTGAATAAATCTAGCCTGTGAACTCTTTATTGAACTTGAACGGATTAAAACCAAAAGTCGAACCCGGTAAGAACATAGAGGAATGTTAGTAAATACCACATACAAATAGCCCAGACATTCTACTACCTCTTCAAATAATCTGAGGAAGTAAACTACCTACATTGCAACGAAAAGCTGGTAGCAAGATACGAACACAAATGTTGTCTGTTTGTCTCATATGTGTGTGTATGCAAAGTGTATATATATATATATATATATATATATATGTGTGTGTGTGTGTGTGTGTGTGTGTGTGTGTGTGTGTGTGTGTGTGTGTGTGTGTGTGTGTGTGTGTGTGTATAAAGTTTGTATGTGTATATATATATGTAAAGTGTGTGTGCGTAAACATATATATATACATAAACATATAAATATATATATATATACATACATACATGGTATATATATTTATATATGTATGTATATATATATATACATGGTATATATGTATATATATGTAAAGTGTGTGTATATATAGGCAATGATGATAATAAATTCATTTATATTCATCGAATCTCTCCATTTTTAAACTTAATAATATTTATATATATATGTGTGTGTGTGTGTGTGTGCGTGTGTGTGTGTGTGTGTGCGTGTGTGTGTGTGTGTGTGTGTGTGTGTGTGTGTGTGTAAAGTGTATTTATGTATATATATATATATAGTCTGTGTGTATATATATATATATATATATATATATATATATATTTAGTGTGTGTGTATGTATATATGTGGGTGGCTGAGTGTGTGTGTGTGTGTGTGTGTGTGTGTGTGTGTGTGTGTGTGTGTGTGTGTGTGTGTGTGTGTGTGTCTGTGTGTGGAAGTACTCTATAAACAACTCTATTATAGAATGTGAATTAAGTCATTGATGGTGCTGTTAACGTCGATGTCTGTCGCCTCGTTGACCAGAGGTATTTTAAAGCGGATACTAAATTTTGTGAACTCTGACATAAAGACGTTTTTTTAGTTTTCATTCTAGTGGTCTGTTCCTACTCTGAAGTGAAAAATAAAATGATAATTCATACAATGTTGATGACGGATGAATCAGACAGACGACATTCAAAATACTTATATAAATATATATATATATATATATATATATATATATATATATATAAACAAGCTATGTATTATACGTTTCCGAGTATTTTTCCGCTTGTGTGGCAATCATATAACCAACACTTGAAAGCTATAAACGACAACTTGCAACACAGAAGAGTTATTCTTGTTGGCTTACTAATTTAACCCAAACAATTAAACACACTCTGAAGACATGCACACACCCGACCTGACATAAACAGACAGGCGTGCGCGCACACATGGACATGTTGACAACCATTCACATACACAGAAACTAGCACTTGGGCTCAACGAAACAGTAGCACGAAAACGTAAATTTGTTTTATGAATTTATATCTGATTTTATGTGTACATACGAGTATAGGATATGTGAATGTACATATTTACTCATATACCTGTAAATGTGAGTATATGTATGCATATATCTTTGCATATACATATACATACGAGGGGTGCTGAAAATGAAAGGCTTGGTTGGAGACCCTACCTTCCAAGTAGACCCTACCTTCCAAGTTCTTTTACAGGGCTTAGAAAATTGAAGGACCGCTGCAAAAAGTGCATGAATCTGAGGGGAGAATTTGTTGAATAAAATTATAATTAACTGATCTTGATATATATATATATCGCGGGTGGCTATGTGGTAAGTAACTTGCTTACCAACCACATGGCCGCAGTCAAATGACTGAAATAAGTAAAAGAGTAAAAAGAGTGTATATATATATATATATATATATATAAATAATATTGAGGTCGATGTAATCGACTTAATCCCTTTGTCTGTCCTTGTTTGTCCCCTCTATGTTTAGCCTCTTGTGGGCAATAAAGAAATAAGAAATAGTTATGTAAATTATAGGCTAAGAATAATTTGCATGATGAAAAAAATAGTTAAGCAAAGTAACTCAAAGTGTCCAATGGCAGTAATTTAGATAAAAAGATGAAAGAAATAATTTTTATAAAAAATGTATAAATTAATTTTTTTACGTTAATATATATGCTTACGGAAAGGAAAATGTGATCTTTGTATGGAGGCAAACGACAGCTATAAACATATTTCGGTCTATTTGATATCGCGGCTTAATACGGTCTCCTCTTTTGAATAAACTTCAATAAATTAATGAATTTATTGTACACGTTACTCACGCTTAACTTAATTACTAAAATTAATTTTGTTGCTATCTTTGTAACATTTCTCTTAGCTCTTTTTATTTCTTGATATACCAATTATTCTTAACATGAAAAAAAAAATGTATATTTAAAAATGCCGTCCTCCTTTTTTATATGCGAAAAGAAGTTCTACCTACTGGGTATAATTTACTTTAGTAGAATAATGCTGACTTCAGTAGACCGTATATACTGACGATGTTAAATTGGCCGAAACATGTGTCCACAACTGTCACTTGTCTGAAAACAAAGATTAGACTGTTCTTTCTCGGATCGTTTAAATTAATTTGAGAAATTAATTCTTTATTTGAATGATCTTCTTTATTCCTTTGAAAGAACTGGCATTTACAACTAGGTTCTTGTTTTCTTCCTGAAGCACTGAAGCAATAAAATTAAGAAAATATTGCAGTGCTTCAGGCTTTAATAGTGAGTGTATATATATATAGTGCATATATATATATATATATATATATATATATATATATATATATATATATATATATATATATATATATAGATAGATAGATAGATAGATAGATAGATAGATAGATATATAGATATATATATACACACACACACATACACACACACACACACACACACACACACACACACACATATATATATATATATATATATATATATATATATATATATATATATATATATATATATATAGAGAGAGAGAGAGAGAGAGAGAGAGAGAGAGAGAGGAGATGAGCAAATCAAATACAAAACACAAAAATACAAAAAGACGACAAAAGTCCATGAGACGTTCACAGTTAACATTAGGTTAACTGCAAAAGGAAGGAAAAGGTTATAAAATGAGTTATGGACTAAGAGTATAACGTTTCGGACATATTCCTTCGTTGAATATAGAGTGAAAAGACAAGGTAAGAGGCGAACGAACGAAGGAAAGATGAAAACTCATAGTAATAGTGGTGGGTGGGTGGGGGGGGGTTGCAAGTGTGGTGGATTGACAGGATTTGTAAAGTGTCCGAGAAATTTTGTTACGTCTCTGTATGTCCTCAGTTCAAATTCAACTGCTGTCGATCTTACCTGTCGTTCTTTTGGTCGTCATAATAAAGCAACAGTCAGATCACAGCATCAGTATAATCGACTCTGTCTCACCCTGCTCTATTTCTAACCCTGTGTTTATGTTAGTAATAAGGCACTTAATATATTACAAACAACTAAATAGTCAAATACTCATGATACATATGTGCATACACAAACATAAATATATGTCGTTGCTATTATTCAAAAGTGTCGTAAGTCCAAAACGTTGCTTTTTCAGAAAACGAAAAAATAATTTCACCATTTCATAGCAAAACCGCTGTACTACAGTTTAACAATTTTTGATATCTTGGCATCTGAACAACTGGAGATACGATAGTTTGACCAAAGAACCGGCTATTGCCAGCAAAAATAAATATTGAAAAAACGCATTTGGCTAAATTTGGACATATGACAGTTTAACATAATAGCAATGATGTGTGTGTGTGTGTGTGTGTGTGTGTGTGTGTGTGTGTATTGTCTTTCAAATTAGAACAGATCTAGTAAGGTTTATCCGAGTTTGAGTATACTGCAAATATTTGTAAGTTATTAATCTCTCTTTTAGTCAAGAAAGTGAGTGACTGATTTCCGATGAAGTAGTAAAGACCACTGAAACAAGTAAAGTCGATCTTTTTCTTGGCTACTGGAAAACTGAGACAACCTTAGTATCCATTATCACGGCAGGACTAAAACTTCCTTTATTATAAACACTCTTCTGTATGTTTATGCTACATCAATTTCACTCTCTCTCTTTCTTTCTCTCTTTCTCTCCCCCTTTCTACATCCACACGTATACACTTACGTGCATTTATACATATATATATATAGAGAGAGAGAGAAAAAAAAATTAAGGTACTCAGAAATCTGGATGTTTGTACATTTACAGATTTTTATTAATGTCACATATTAAATAAAGCGCTTTTCACCTAGTCGTGAAGGATTTTCAATTGTTCAAAACAATCTGAAAATCCTTCACGACTAGGTGAAAAGCGCTTTATTTAATATGTGACATTAATAAAAATCTGTAAATGTACAAACATCCAGATTTCTGAGTACCTTAATTTTTTTCTATATAATTTCTGTACATCACCTCCAAACCTTCAAATATATATATATATATATATATATATATATATATATATATATATATATATATATATATATATATATATATATATATATATATATGTATGTATGTATGTATGTATGTATGTATGTAAAAATTAATTAAATATAGAGATATTCTATTGACAATCCAATAATTTATTTATATTACAATATTACATTAAATACTATGAATATAATATATAACATAACATGATGTTATATAAATAATTATAAAAACCGTAAAAGTCAACAAGTTGTTTCGACTCATATATATATATATATATATATATATATATATATATATATTTCTGATCAAGGTCCATTATATATAAGTCACTTCAGGGTCGTTGGTTCAGTAAGACGAAATTGCGCGTGAAAGGACGGCTGGTTTGTAAAAATTAATTCAAATGCTTGTGTTATGAGCGTGAGCGTTACCTATTCAATCTTACATCAATTAAAATAAATAAAAAAAAAACAACAAAGACACTTTAACAGACAACACAGTCAAGTAAGTGCAATCTACAACCATCGAAATTCACTTCATTATATCTCAAACACATACCAATTGAAACTCATTGATATCCAAGATAGTCTCTTGTTATCACAACATGCAATAATAATATATGTGTGTATAAAAATGTATATAATTAAGTATTTAAGTCTTCTCCTACGTGTAACTGCAACAAAAAATATATACACAATTGCATCTTCAATGCAACAGCTCTTCTATCTATTTAAATTAGTTGGTATAAAAACATTTATTGTTTAAATTAACTAATAATAATCTTCTATATTTATTATTTTCTCGGGGAGATAATTCCGTAGTAGATATGATTACATATGTTTACATAGTTATGCAATAGATGCATATATATAAATTCACATACACATATACATGTATACGTGTGTGTGTGTGCGCGCGCGTGTGTAGGTATATACATACATACATATGCTCATACGTATACCCGAATTAAAAATAAATTACACACACACATATATACATATATATATTAATATAGAGACTTCCATAGACATACGTGTATATATACATATAAATTCACATACCCATACACATACAAATATATACATGTATATACATATACTCACACGTACACATATACTCACATACATGTACAGATCCATATATATATATATATATATATATATATATATATATATACATACACATAGATATATACACGTATACATACATATATATATACACACACACATAACTACATAGAAAGTCTGCTGTCTCTCTATTTCCGACATCTATATTTTGGAAGTTAAGATTAGTTTCAAATCCTGAGGAGACATAACGGAAAGCCGACAGCAGTCTTAAAATTGCAAACCATGAGTCCATAATTAAATATCTCATCTATCCAGTTATTTCTTAACTGCAATCAGCAATTAGTCATCAGAAAATATATAATTTTTACAACTACTTCAACAGAATGATTTATATAGACGCGTTTATATTGACGTACTTTATAACAAACTAAGTTGTATCAGATCAAGTTTTGGATTATAAAGTGTGAAATACGTCATATCGAGACCTTCTACGTCATTTGCCTTCCAGCTCGACGTAGAGAGAGAAAACTCAAAATAAACAATATTTTTTGTTTAAATAACAGCGAGTGGTATTGAACAAAAGATGGATTCCTAACAAGCTGATGCGCTTTCAATTCTTATTTGAAGCCAGTCAGTTCACTTTTACTACTCATCCACTTATACAAGAGCTTTTAAAACATCTTTGCTTTCTATCTAAGAAAATATGTCTCCTTTGTTTCGGAAGAAAGTAATTTGTGTTTCTATCTCGATTTTATATTCTTTTAGCTAAATTTCTTATAAATACTCTGACATAAAGCATGAAGTTTAATCAGCATAACACTTAAACTATTGAGACGGACATGAATACATTAGGATAAATGTGTTTATCGCCTTTTGTGGTCTAAGTATTCTTCAATCAATGTTATATATATACACATAAAAATCTGACATGGGCGATTCTTTCTTCTCTTGGGATTCACGGTCAAACGGCTGGGTGGTATTGCGCGAAGAATTACACACGTGTGTATAATGATCCGGTGATGTTGTTCGGCTTTGTATTTTTTTCATAGCACTCATGATTATCGAGATAATCTACTACAATAATACTCTTATGTTTATGAATGAGAAAGGAAGGGGTGAAAGATAAATAAAGAAGGAAGGGGTGATGTCATACTTGGAAGTGGGATGATGAAAATTGTACGCTGAAAAAATAAATCAAACAGCATTTCAACTCTGTGTGAATATATGTGTGTGTATGTAAACGGGAGGTTTGTGAATGTGTGTGTGTTTGTGTTTGTGCGTGTGCGCGCGCAATGGAAGTGGGATGGTTCATCTTTGTTCGTTTGGTATTTGGGTTTATTTTTTGATTTGGTTGAATCTTGGTTGTTTTTTTTTTTTGGTCAATTATTTTTAGCGTTTTGACAGAAAAAAGTCATTCTAAAATTTATTTTTAACGTAAGCATGCGCAAACAAGTTGAATGCTTACACAGAGCAGGTTTTACAACCACACCATCCAAACTGACCAGGTGAAACCGGGCTTAGCTACTAGTATATATATATATATATAAATATATATATATATATATATATTTTTTTTTTTTTTCCAGTGATATTCTTCACTGATGTATATTTATATTTTATATATATATATATATATATATATTCAATGACCAATCGAAAATTATAATTCGTAAATCGTAATTTTTTTTCAAGGGAACAAACCTTATTAATTGTTTATTTAACAAATTATATCGTTATATATCATTAAAATAAATGAAAGCTGTAGAGTGCATCTCAATAATGATCCGGACTGTCAAATTAAGATTCGTACTTCTCTTCTCTAACACTGCACTGGGCCCCTGGCCAAGACACTTAACTCCCAGATGAGTGAGTCCGCTAAGGTATACACCATGGCGTCGTAACTCACAGCTGTAAATAGTGAGATCATTTTAAGATTAATGATTTTATCGTTCGCTGAGGTCACGTCCTCCTATTGGCTTAATGAATAGATCCACGACAGTCTCCAGAGTACTTACGATAGGGAAATATTTATAAAACCGGAGATAGATTAAAAGCCACTCAAATGTTTCTACATTAACTTTTAGAGAACACTTAAATGTATAGACTGCTGTCGTTCTTATAGTTGCTGTTGCTTACCTGGTCAATCCTGGAGGAGCCGACCTATGATCAAAAGCATTCGAGCTATGACCGCTCTGTCTTTATGAGTATTTGTAGGACAACATTATGCAAGCCGCCTATCATTATTTCAGTTCAATTTAAGGTTGAGAGCTGGCAGAATCGTTAGCACATCGGACAAAATGCTTAGTGGCATTTCTTCCGGATTAAAGATCTGAGTTCAAATACCTCCGCGGTCAACTTTGCTTTTCATTCTTTCGGGATCAATAAAATAAATACTAGTTGAACCCTGGGATCGATCTAATTGACTAATCCTCTCCTCACAAAATTTCAGACTTGTGCCTATATTAGAAAGGATTAAGTTCAGTTAAAGGGAGATGTGGCTGCTATATCTAGCATATCGTGTGATTATGTAGAGACACCCGCTCACAAAAAAAGCAATATGTATCTACCATTGATGCAAGGACTAGAACTTCTCCTACCACTTTTTCTTTAATTCAGTTTCTGTTGTAACAAATTCAGTTTCTGTTGTAACAAATTCAGTTTCTGTTGTAACAAATTCAGTTTCTGTTGTAACAAATTCAGTTTCTGTTATAACTACAATTTGTTATATTGTGATATGATTGGGTGTCAGAAATGATAGAGAAGAGGATGAAATGCGTAGTGCTATTTAGGAACAACATTCTACGCATTAGTTTAAATCCTAACATTTTGTTTTTTGTTTAAGGGGTAAATAAGTATCAGTCCACATTCTCGTATCAGTTTAATTTATAAGGCGGCGTGCTGGCAAAAACATTAGCACGCCGGGCTAAATGCTTAGCGGTATTTCGTCTGTCTTTACGTTCTGAGTTCAAATTTCGCCGAGGTCGACTTTGCCTTTAATCCTTACAAAGTCGATAAATTAAGTAGCAGCTGCGTACTGGGATCGATCTAATCGGCTGGTCCCCTCTCCCAAAATTTCGGGCCTTGTGCCTAGAGTTTCCTTCAGCAAACAGCAGAAAAGCAGTAGACTGATACAAAAATATAATAAATAAATAAAATAAAACTCAAGAGCAACAAAATTAGAAATATTCATCTAAAATATCTAAGACCGGAAGAAAGCATGCTGATACTACCACCCATATATACTATACCACCCGTATATACTATCAGCAGTTCTACAGTAATCTTATCTATGAAACTGTTAACGCTTACGTGCCACGTTCTAACTCATAATATGGATTCATACCATTTGATTCAAAAGATACATTCAACCACCACACTGAGCACAAATCTCGTCTACCCGCATTCCTCTTTCTCCAGCTTCTCCTTCTTTACATCACCATTATCATCTCCACGGTGTTCATCATCATTTCTGCCATTACCATCATCGTATTCATCATAATCATTGCCGTCATCATTATGATTCTTGCCGTTAATATTATCGTCAACATTACTTTCATTGGACTAATCAACGTTATCATCTATCATCCTGATTATCATGATAATTTTCTTCACGGCCACCATCACCATCACTTGTATCACATCATAATCATCACCATCGCCATCATAATCACTAGTTTTCAATTATCACCAGTACAAAAAACCATCATCGTCATAACAATCATCATCATTACCCATCACCCAACATCACATCTACCACCACTACTATTATTACTATCAGTCTTGTTCCCATCCTCCTCAACATTGCTATGCAACTGTATTCGAGCAACTGCACTCAGTTTACTTCCGTTCAAAAATGATAAACTAGCTTTAATTATTTAAAGAAATGTAAGTGTATGTATGTGTGTGTGCGAGCGCGCGAGCGCGGTGCAAGTGGAGGGGGTATGCATGTACGTGCGTGTGTGTGTGTGTGTGTAAGCGTGTAAACGCGATTGTATACGTGTGTGTCGGTTTATAAGTTTATCTCTATCAAGACATGCCATTTTGAGTTTTTGCTTCTGTGTTTACTATTAATAGCCATCAGAGCGTCGAAAAAAGCTGCCTTGCGACATTAGTTCCGGCTCTTTACATTCTGAGTTCAAATTCCGTGCATGTCCCGTTGCGTTTCAACTTTTCGTCAATAAAATTAAATACTAATCAGGTACTGGCGTTGACGGTAACCACTAACCTTCTCCCCCAAAATTGCTGGCCTAAATTAGAATCAGTTATTGCCTTCAGGCAAAAGCACAAGGTTATGCGTTTTAGTATTGGGTGGAATCGATAAAATTAACTCGTGTATGTAAGTGGCATGTATTTTATCGACATCAGAAAGATGATAGAATGATATACGATAGCAAAACTCCTTTGAATGGTTTCTGCGTACAGGAGCAGCAAAGGACCACTTCCCCCAATCATGGCCACCGAATGACAGTGAGAGGGAAATGTAGGAGGAGATTTATTCACTGCAGCAACCATAGCAACAGACCCTAATCTGCAGAACAGTATGGGCCACAATCCAGGTGATTGCGAAGAAAGTTAGCTTGTGCCCAGGCAAAGTAAAGACCAGGCGCCCCTTTTCCTTGTCTAGGCTGTAATACCCCACCTCCTTTTGTAACAAGGGGCCGATGGTACTAGCTGAGAAATATTTTCAAACTATCGGAGTGAGCGCGAACGGATAGAAGTGGAAGAAGAAACCATGAACGAAAATCAAACCCTAGTAGAAGACAACTAAAGAATCTTTTCTACTTTAGACACAAGGCCCGAAATTTTGTGTTCCTTCCCTTCGAGATCAACAAGCTAAAGAACAAGTATTACTGACTAACCCTTGCCCACAATTTCAGGTCTTGTATCTATTACAGAAGCAATTACTAAAAGGACTAGGTTGATAGAATCGCTTAGTGCGTCGAACAAAATGTCTTGTGGTGTTTATTTCTGCGCTTTACGTCTTGAATTTGAATCATACTGCTTAGACAATTTACTCATTAAGGGACTCCATAAGTACCAATTAATTAAATAATGGGGTTATTTAAGTCAACCTCAGATCTTTGTGTTGCCTTGCGTCTGTACTGGAAATGGAAACGAGTGTTATTGCAATTGTAGTAAACAGGGGATAACGTATGTAATATAGTGTGCAAAGGAATGGGTAATAAAAAGAATTCCACTCGTAATGAAGAGAAAACGCATGTGTTAATGATTGTATCTTGCTAAGAAAAGCAATTAGGGAACAACTTTTTAAATCATTTAGTCAGTTGTCATTATCCTTTAGTAGCGATCCCCCATCTCTTTTTTTTTTTACATCGTGGACAGCAGAGTCACGCGCTTAACAAAAACTCAATAAAATGTATCATATATAATTGAATTATCTATGATAACACTCTTGTGTTTTTCTCCGTCACAGCATGTGAATGAGAAAAGAAGGGTGATAAATGACTAAGGAAGGGGTGATGGCAAACTGGTAGTGGGAGCATTTCAGCTCTGTGTGGGTATGTGTGTATATATAAAAGGGAGGTATGTGAATGTTTGTGCAAGTGTGTGTTGTGTGTGAGCAATGGAAGTGGGATGGTGAACATTCAACGCTGAAAAGAAAAATCAAACAGCGTTTCAACTCTGTGTGAGTATTTGTGCTTATGTATGTGCGTGTACAAGGGAAGTATGTGAGTGTTTGTATCTGTGAACCAGCATTCTCTCAATAACAAACGATGTTCGATGTCACGTCTCAAAAGACAACCACTAGATATCATTGACAAGTGTATTAATTTGATTTACCATC
This sequence comes from Octopus bimaculoides, assembly GCF_046866305.1. Classification (NCBI taxonomy): domain Eukaryota; kingdom Metazoa; phylum Mollusca; class Cephalopoda; order Octopoda; family Octopodidae; genus Octopus; species Octopus bimaculoides. Next base: position 26,301,422 of record NC_142930.1, on the reverse strand, counting down.
CATATGTTGTGTTGGCACTCCTTCGCTTACGACGTCGAGGGTTCCAGTTGATCAGATCAACGGAACAGTTTGCTCGTGAAATTAACGTGTAAGTGGCTGGGCACTCCACAGACACGTGTACCCTTAACGTAGTTCTTGGGGATATTCAGCGTGACACAATGTGACAAGGCTGACCATTTGAATTACAGGCACAACAGAAACAGGAAGTAAGAGTGAGAGAAAGTTGTAGAGAAAGAGTACAGCAGGGTTCGCCACCATCCCCTGCCGGAGCCTCGTGGAGCTTTAGGTGTTTTCGCTCAATAAAACTCACAACGCCCGGTCTGGGAATCGAAACCGCGATCCTATGACCGCGAGCCCGCTGCCCTAACCACTGGGCCATTGCGCCTCCACACCATCCATATCTATATATGAAATACTACAATCAACCGTCATTTTTGACGGCATGGGGCCAGCTGGTTACACATATAATACATATATGCTGATTTCAAATTTTGGCAGAAGGTCATTTATTTCAGAGGAGGTAGGTAAGCCGATTACATCGACTCCAGTTTTCAACTGGTTCTCATTTCATCCGCCCTGAAAGGATGAAAGGCAAAGACAACTTCGGCGGAATTTGAACTTAGAACGTAAAAACGGATAAAATGTCGCAAAGTATTTTGCCCAGCATACTAACGAGTCTACCAGCTTGTTGCTTTACATATATAATACAAATACTCTTTTACTCTTTTACTTGTTGCAGTCATTTGACTGCGGCCATGCTGGAGCACCGCCTTTAGTCGAGCAAATCGACCCCAGGACTTATTCTTTGTAAGCCTAGTACTTATTCTATCGGCCTCTTTTTGTCGAACCGCTAAGTTACGGGAACGTAAACACACCAGCATCGGTTGTGAAGGGATGGTGAGGGACAAACACAGACACACAAACACACAAACATACATACACACACACACACATATATATATATATATATATATATATATATATATATATACGACGGGCTTCTTTCAGTTTCCGTCTACCAAATCCACTCACAAGGCTTTGGTCGGCCCGAGGCTATAGCAGAAGACACTTGCCCAAGGTGCCACGCAGTGGGACTGAACCCGGAACCATATATATATATATATATATATATATATATATATATATATATATATATATATATATATATATATATATATATATATATAGATATAGATATATCACATATGTAATATAAATGTATATATATTACATATAATCTTTTGTTCTTTAACTAGTTTCAGTCATTTTGACCGTGACCATGCTGGAGTACCGCCTCTTAGTCGAGGAAATCGATCCCTGGACTTATTATTTGTAAGCCTAGTACTTATTCTATCGGTCACTTTTGCCGAACCGCTGGGTTACAGGGACTTGAGCACACCAACATCGGTTGTCGAGCGATGGTGGGGGGACAAACATAGACACAAACACACAAATATACACACACACACACACACACACACACACACACACACACATATATATATATATATATATATATATATATACGACAGGCTTCTTACAGTTTCCGTCTACCAAATCCACTCTCAAGGCTTTGGTCGGCCCGTGGCTATAGTGGAGGATACTTGCCCAAGGGGCCACACAGTGGAACTGAACCTGGAACCATGTGGTTGGGAAGCAAGCTTCTTACACACAGCCATGCCTGTACATATAATATATATATGTATATATTACATATAATATAATATTATATTATATTATATTATATTATATTATATTATATTATATTATATTATATATATTATATATATACATATATGTATATATATAAATGAAACATTCAAACACTGAGATCTGAAGTTAGATGTCACTACTGTTCATATCATCTGTGGATAAATTCTAAATTTGATGATATATATATATATATATATAGACTGGAGCGAACAGGTTACAATGAAGTAGAGAAATCTGAAAAGACAACACGAAACCGGTTATTTCTCAAAATACAATGTTTATATACCAAAAAGATTTTATAACATTTTTCTAACATTTTTATAACATTTTTCTGACATAATTTAAATATATATACTTTAACCATGTAACACAAGCCTTCTGTAGTTTTTTCACTCTTATTATCTTTTATACATCCAACCACGTGCTTTCACATACCAACTTTCTCACCTATATATATATATATATATATATATATATATATCAAAAAACACGCTGCAGATTGTGTTAATAAAATAGAATTTTAAAATATATTTCCTTTTATGCTGCCGGTACTGGTCCACGTCCCGATGGCTGGTGATTCCTGCATCGAAGACCAGTTGGTAAGAGGGAGACAATTATCTTCAAACAGCATACACACCCAGATGCTTGCAAATAGACACTCGTTGAATCTGCCCAATGTATCAAGTGGTAGTGTTAAACCAAGAGGTGGCTTAAGTCACTTTAACAATTTTGCCAATGCCCGCCCTAAACTGGCATTTTACGTATCACCCTCTCCCCACCGATGGATGAAAGGCAAAGTTGATCTGGGTAGGATTTGAACTAAGAGTACAAGGAACTGGAATAGATAGTGTAAATTTCTTTGTCCATTTTTGTAACTGCTTTGCCACTTCGCCGCCAGGGAAAGATCTACAGATATTTTTTTATTGCGAAGGTCGATAAAGTATGCCCTAGTAATAATTTTTATAACCCACCCCTCGCTCTTTACACATGTCTAGCCTTGTTGTTGTTTTTGTTGTTGTTGGTGTTATTATTATTATTATTATTATTGTTCAGTAGTTTTAGTTTTATAACGTGCTTTCACTTCACTACCGAGCGCAGCTCTGTGCGCCTTGGGTATGTGCTGTGGTTTGTTGTGGTGCTCTTATGTTTACTGTATTGAAAGTGTTTTGCGTAGAATGTGTGCAGTACCCAGTAGTGCATTTTCTGTATGTTATATATATTTGTAAGTTCTGGTGTTTTTGTTATGTATTTGTCTGAATATTTTTTATTATACCTAAGGCACCTACTATGATAGGAATTGTTTCTGTTTTTAGATTCCACATTCGAGTTATCTCTATTTCCAGGTCTTTGTATTTTGAAAGTTTTTCCATTTCTTTTAGAGAAACGTTGTCATCTGCTGATATTGATACATCAATTAGAAAGCATTTTTTTTTTCATGATCTTTGACAACTATATCTGGTCTATTTGCCTTAATTTCTCTATCTGTGTGTATTGGCATATCCCAGAGTATGGTTGCTTTCTCGTTTTCTGTGACCTTTTCTGGCGTGTGTTTATACCATCTTTTTTCTGTTGTTATTCCATAGTGTTGGCATAGCTTCCAGTGTATATAGGTCCCAGCTCTGTCGTGTCGGTGAATATATTCCTTCTTAGCCAGGACTGGGCAGCCAGAGATAATATGATTATTATTATTATTATTATTATTATTATTATTATTATTATTACGTATTTCTATTTTATGCAGAGTATTTCCCTGATGAGAGTAGATTTTGTTTTCCCCCACTTTTGACGTTACTTCAATTGGATTTTTTCCGCCCTTGTTTACGTACGTTTAACTTCAAGTGGAGATTATCCGGCAAAGATGAGACGCTGCTACTGTTGCTGTTGCGGCAGCTGCTAATGATGACGATGATGACTGGGAGGAGGAGGAGGAGGAGGAGGAGGAGGAGGAGGAGGAGGAGGAGGAGGAGGAGGAGGAGGAGGAGGAGGGGGAGGAGGAGGAGGGGATGGGGGAGGGGAGGAGGAGGAGGGGATGGGGGAGGGGAGGAGGGGAGGAGAGGAGGGGGAGGGGGAGGGGGGAGGGGGGAGGGGGGGTGTAGTTGTGATGATGGTGAGTGATAACAGGCATGGTTTTGATGTTGATTGGTTTATAGTTTGCAGTGGTGGTGATGGCGGTGTTAGTAGAGTCGTGAATACAGGTTTTGTTGTTGTTGTTGTGGTTATTGGCGGTGGTGGATCTAGTGTCGGCGATGATAGTCGTTCATGTCTATAAAACAGAATATACATATATGAAGGGAAAATTTTGTTTTTGTAACTTTTTCGTTTATTTGTCATTTAATTTTATATTATATTATTTATTCATGATTTTCTTTACTCAGTATTACGTCTAACAAGTGTGTGGAGACAAAAAGAAAACAATATGTAGTGAAAATATAATATTCGTAGTTTTTTAGTGAAAATATATACGTGTAAAAATACAGCGGAAATAGACACTCAATCGTATGAACAGTTCATTGTTGACTTTCATTTATATATCGCCATATAAACCATCCTTACATTTCTGAGTGACATGAATACGTAAGGGAGGCACACACATCCACACTCACATACACGCGCTCATACACACACATTAGCTCTTACAGTGACAAACGCGCGCAAATGTATGCGTATAGTCATTGATACGTATGTACTTAATGTTTATATACATACAAGCATGCATGCATACATGCCAAAATACGTGCATGCTTACATACATACATACATACGTACGTACGTACGTACGTACGTACAACGTATATACACACATACGTACAAATATACATGCGTACATACGTATATACATACATATATTCAAGCATACGTACGTATATAACTTGTTTACTTTGTTAAAAGCTGTATTCCTTGAATACTTGTACATACGTATATACGTATATATCAGGTCATCCCATAAGTTCTGTCCGAATTTTTAATAAATAAAACAAGTGATCAAATGTTATATTAAATTGAAATTTAATCATCAATGTACTTTCTCAGATTATCTATGACTTACTTCCATCTATTTACAAGCTTTCTTTTTAATCTCATCAATGTAAAACTCTTTTGGTTTCAAAGCGAAGAAGTCTGAAATGTCAGTTTCGACCTCCTCCTGACTTGCGAAAGTTATGTCCCCCAAATGATTCTGTAAACTACGAAACAAATGGTAGTCTGAAGGAGCAAGACCAGGAGAATAAGGTAGATGAGGAATTTTTTTCCCCACTATGCTCTTCGATCTTCTGTGATGTGACCTCTGCAGTGTGGGGTCACGCATTGTCCTGATGAAATATCACTCCTTTCAATTCACTAAAGCAGATCTTTTTTTCTTCAAAACTTGGTTCAAACGCTCTCATTGCTGACAGTAAATTTGAGCATTGATTGTTGCATTAGGTGATAACAATTCAAAGTGAATTACTCCTTTGCAATCCCACCAGATAGAGAGAAGAACCTTTTTCCCATGAAATTCCCTTCTCAGTTGTGGTTGAGCTTTTTCCTTTTTACCAAGCCACTGTTTATGACGTTTAACATTTCGATAGAAGATCCACTTTTCGTCACCAGTCACAAGTCTATCCAAAAAGGGTGAAATGAGTTCGCGAGAATGGAGAAAAGAGCAGATGTCAACTCGGGATTTGCGGTTGCTTTCGGACAATTCATGAGGCACCCATTTTCCAAGTTTAGGAAACTTTCCAAGTTGTTCAAGATGATGATGAACAGTTGTATAGTTTGAACTAAGCTTTTTTGCCAATTCTTCAACTGATAATGCAAGATTTTATTCAAGTAATGTCCCAAGGAACTTATCATCAAACTCAACTGGACGTCCGGTTCGATCTTCATCTTCAAGGCTGAAATCTCCACTTCTGAATTTTGCAAATCATCATCTGCAAGTTCTTTCATTCAAGAATTATTTCCCATAAACTGAGTGTATGTTTGGAGTCGCTTCGGCTGCAGAGTTTCCTTGTTTGTACTCATAAAGCATCATGTGCCTCAAATGCACTTTGGATATTTCCATGTTAGAAAGGGTTTCAATCAAAGAAATTTTGATTCTATTATTCTGTAAAATGAAATTTAATTAGTTTAAATGTACACAAATGCATCAAAATAATTTTTAATTCCATTAGACATTCTACAATATTATTAAATTTCATTCAATTTTAAAAAAGGTAAAATCGGACAGAACTTATGGGATGACCTGATACATGCTTGCATGCAAGCATGCATCCGTACGTACGTACGTACGTACGTACATATAACGTACATACATACATACATACATACATACATACATACATACATACATACATACATACATATATAGTTCGTCCGTCAAATTTGACGGCAATCTTGCAGCTACTCACAAGGATAAGTTATAATTGTTAATAAATAACAGAAAAAGAGTAAGATATAAAAAATAAATAATATAAAGAAGTAAAGGAAGATGTCTTAAGTTATCGTATTTTTTCAAAGGTGATCAATGAAATCATTGTCTTCGCCCATGCAACACTTCAGGAGTGGACGCATCCATGCAGGGGACGGGCATATTACAACCGCTCTCGTGTATACTGCATTTTCCTTGTGTCTGGAGCTACTTAGATGGCGATATTTCAGTGTGTTATACTCTGACTGCTGCAATCAGTGGCCCACCGTCTGTGGCCCCAAGAAATTTTTCAGCCATCAGTGATCAATGAAATCCTTGACTAATTACGAAGCAATTCAAGAAGGGCCACTGTCATGAACGGTAATTACACCTGTATATACTATGCATTTCTTGTGTTGGAAAGTACAGAAATTGCGGTATTACATTGTTACAGATGTGCGGTGCCTCTACTTCCATATTGAGATCATTTGACCCATGGATGAAGATAGGCAAAGTGTGTGAAACAAAGTCATACTAGCAAAACAATGGGGTTTAAATTTGAAGCATTTCATCTCCAAGAGGCATGTTATAACTACAACGTACGCAGATGTTGTAAGTACTTCGGAACCATAGAGACACACAAACATGAATATTCAAGAAGAGACGATATAAATAGTGTAATACAAACATAAGAGCTTATGAGAATGCTTGACTCATATTTCAACAGAATAACGAAAAGTTTATATCGCTGTTCTGAATTTAACAAACAAATGTGGATTAAAATTCATCCATCAAAGGATGAAGAGTATCAAGATACATGTGTGTGTGTGTGTGTGTGTGTGTGTGTGTGTGTGTGTGTGTGTGTGTGCATACGCGCGCACACACACACACACACACAAACTCTCCGAAATGTTATCTTCCTGCTAACCTGAAACTCTCAAACCCTATAAATATTTAAAACCTTACACAGCACCCCAAGAATAATCATGAATGTATAGAACTAAAAATTCCTGATCAACACATGTCTAAGCCTTCAAATTTATTCAACCAATTACCCCTGTTTAAATTACAATTGACTATTTCATCGAGCAAACAGTGATTACGGCCAGTTTAGTCCACTAGTACAATACTGTTCTCTGCAGTGGCGGCTCGTGTGTAGGCACTGTGGGACTGCAGCATTCCCTATTTTCACTCGATATTATCGATAACATTTAATATAATGAGTCCTTTTTTCTTTCATTCTTTCTTTATACTTGTACATTATATAATCCTTAAGCTTAATCTCTTAATTTCTATACAAAACTCCTTGTATAGAACTGTGTGCTTCACATAGAACTGTGTGCTTCACAGTTCCAGCGGCGCAGTGTTTGGCTGTTGTGTGCATGCTCACATGTCCGAGATAGGAAGCTTCACGCTAGGTAGAGAGAGCACTGCGTGAACAACAGTGCCAACACGGAAAGGTTCTGGTGAAAGGTAGCGTTTCATTTTGACTCTGCATGTGTTGTGCTTAAAGCGTGCTTATATTCTTGAATGTGATAAAGTGTAGAATTAGATTATTATCCTGCTTCCAGCTATACTGTTGCTACCAGGATTTGAAAAATAGGGCACATTTCCGTCACTTATTTTATGATTTAGTGGGGATTTTTGAAAAACAAGGGGGAATTCGCGGCGGTGTTCAGTGAACAAATTAAACACATTACTCGGCAGTGGCTAAAACGCGAACCGATCAAGTTTATGTATATTTTTTTAAAAATATGTTTGTTTCCTTTTACACAATATTAAAACAACGGCTAAAAATTTTTTGTATTAACTACGAGCCGCCACTGATTCTCTGATTCTTTATATATTTAATCTTTCTCTGTATTTTCATGTATATTAACTAAATCATTCAAATCCTTGAACACACGACGATAAGTAGACATTGAAGTTGAACTATTTGAGTAAAGGCTTGCTTTATAGCCTCTCCTAGGTAAGATCTCAAACCACTCTGAGGCTTGAAAGTGTACTAATATCATTCAAAACTTCCCATATTGGTGTATGTTACTTAATACTTTTAAATTTTAGAATAGTATTAGCAAGTCCGTATGTATGTAAATGTATGCCTAAAACATGGTGCAGGTAGACATGTGTAGGATTGAATAAACCTCGAGCTGGCACGTCAGTGGGCGTATCCTCACTAAGAATCAATGAAAATATAATACCTAGAGAAATCTAGGTTCCGCAAATTTCTTACCTCGTATATGTATATGCACGTCTGTATGTATATGCACGTCTGTATATATATGTCTACGTGTGCATTGATGAGCGTGTGCGCATAAATTGCATATGCGTGCTTGCATGTCAGTATATGCGCGTGTATGTATTGGGTTGGCAACTAAGTTCCCGCCGTTTTTTTTTTTATTTTGGAATTCATTGTGCTTTTAAATTTTCAAATCTATTTTCTTCGAGAATTCTATTTTTGAATAATTTTGGAATCGTTTTTTTTTTTTCTAGTTAATTTTAGTTAATTTTTGTTTATTTTCAGATCATTAAAATCGAATGTCAAGTTAAGAAAAACGAGAATTTTCGACACCTCCATTTTGCTTTTAATCGAGGTTCTAAGGCCGCAAAAGCTGCTCGCGACATTTGTGCTGTATATGGAGAGGGGGCCATAGCTGAAAGAACCGCTCGTGATTGGTATGCCAAGTTCAAAAATGGAAGTTTTGACCTCAAAGACGCACCTCGTTCTGGCCGTCCAGTTTACTTCGATGAAGAGCGATTAAACCAACTTTTGCACGAAAATTCTCGTCAAACGACAAGGGAACTGGCAGAGAAATTGGAATGCTTCCACATTGCTATAGAGAAGCATCTTCACTCGATGGGAAAGGTTCAGAAATATGGAGCATGTATTCCACATGCTTTAAGTGAAACAACAAAAATCAACGAGCCACAATCTCCGCTGGTTTGCTTGCTCATCACCGCTCAACTCATGGACACAAGCGACGATTTCTTTACCGAATCGTTACTGGCGACGAAAAATGGTGCCTGTACATCAATATGAAACAGCGTAAGGAATGGCTTAGCCCCGGCAAATAAGCGACGCAGTGCGTGAAACAAGATCTTTATCCGCGAAAAACGATGTTGTGCGTATGGTGGGACTGGGAAAGGAATTATCCATTACGAATTGCTTGAACGGAACCAAACGGTCAACGCGGAAGTCTATGTTCAACAGATGGAACAACTCAACACGGCTATTCAAGAGAAAAGACCTAATCGGCAGCATGGGGTTCGTCTGCTGCACGACAACACCTGCCCTCATATCGCCAATATGACCAAGGAAGCCATTCAAACGCATGGCTGGGAAGTGCTATCACACCCGCCGTACTCTCCTGATTTGGCACCAACGGATTTCCACCTCTTTCGATCTCTTTCAAATGCTATGCGCGGAGTTTCGTTCAATACAGATGCAGAATTGAGAGCTTGGTTGGATCAATTTTTCGTGTCGAAATCGGATGGTTTCTACCAACGAAGTATTGAAAATCTTCTTGAACGTTGGGAAGAAGTTGTAAACAACAAGAGTAAGTACATTATTGATAAATTAGTTGTTATTTTTTATTAAACCTTTTAAAAAATTTTAATTTAAAAAAACGGTGAGAACTTAGTTGTCAATCCAATATTTATATTCCGTTTATATTTTCAATTGTTTAGCTTCCGTCAAACATATATTATGCCTATATGTATGCATGAGCGGGATGTGGTTGCAGGTGTGCGTGTAAGAGTTAGCACGTGCGTTTGTGGATCTATAAACGTCAATGCTGACCTACTAAGCGCATTGTCGTCGATTTCAATCAACTCTCGTGAACAATGCACCCACAGAAAAACGCTTGAAACATTAAACCTAAAAACTACTTCCGGATGAAACAAATATAATTAAAACAACTTTCATCATATAACTATATAATGCAACGATCAATATTAACGCTGTAAAATTAGTGCCAACAGAAAAATATTTAAAAGAACACTCAATGCAATATATATATATATATATATATATATATATATATATATATATATATAAGCAATGTTAATTCTCTAAATTAGGTATTAACAGTAACTGCACGATAAAGTGAAGTATATTGCCACTTAAATGTGGCTGACCCCTAGGGGTGGATGTTACTGTTGCTTTTAGCCCCAGGAGGACATCTCCTCCAGCTGGCTTATCGAAAAAGGTACATAAGGTTGCCAAGAATTTATCTCTGTCATCGCAGATCGGTGGCTATCGGACGCTGACGAAGGGAAATAACCCTGAAACCCGGGTCCGTTCGTGCTACAGATCACGATGAGAGGGATAACTTCCCTTGGCAAAACAAACAGGACACAGAAGTGTGTCGATAAGCCAGCTGGAGGAGATGTCCTCCTGGGGCTAAAAGCAACAGTAACATCCACCCCTAGGGGTCAGCCACATTTAAGTGGCAATATACTTCACTTTATATATATACATATATATATATATATACGCATATAAAGTATGCTTACAACTTATTAATATATTATTTATAATGCTTACACGTCAATTTACAAATAAACACGCAAAAATGAATCATCTAGTCACTTTTTTGCATTTTATAACTCCTCAGTTACATAAACAAACTTTTCAGTATCTCTCGTAACACTCTTGAACTAAGCATATTAATCACGCATTAATCACGATTGTTTTTATTTTATGAATTGCTTGCACAACGAACGCTTTCACTTCTCTTAATAAACATTATTAAATTAGTAGTTACTATCTCCTCCCATTCACTAAATTACCGAATGAATTTCCTAAGATATTCGTTAGAATTATATGGATTCAGACAATAATAACAGCATGTAACTACCACCTCTATCAACGAGTTTCGCTCCTCTCCTTTTTCTAAATTATACTCAAATAAACACAGGATTTAATGGAATAGACAATAAACTAAATAAATAAAATAAAAATATAAAAGAGTTATATTTACATATCACTACCACATCTTTCATTGTGCTCTCCTGCCAAGTCTCAAATAAACTGCAAGCTGCATTACATAGCTGTTGGATCACGCAAATAGCCAGAAAATAACCTAAATATATGCACGAACCTTTTTATCCACTTACAACTTTGGCCTCAACGGAACACTACATTTTAATCATAAAATTAAGATGCCCATAAAGTAGACGTAATTTGCCACCTACACCGCTCCACAAAACTATAAATAAAATTCTTTGTTTTCTTTGAAATAGCACGTACAGGCAATACCAAAATATAATCTCATATACCCCCTTTACAATCATCCTTCTCTCAATGTCCATATGCCTCGTTCTCTTGCATCCCTTTCATAATATGATTATATAAGCACAACTTTTAATTCCTCATTAATGCCATGATAAAGTTTGGTTATGAGAAATAAATTGTGCATTTGTATATTCTGCAATTATAAAATAATAAAATTGTACACACACACATACACACACATACATAGATGCATACATACATACAGAGAGCGGGAATGGGAAGAGAGAAGTGTAATCTAAACTTCAGATGTTTTTATTTTATTTATTTATTTATTTAGTAAACACACATTTAGCTTTGCTGGGAAGTGAAGACACTCATTAAATCACTTCTTTCCTCTCTGTAGTCAGGAAAAGATATCGATATTACCAGTTTTAGTATTTATTAAAGCTTCATCAGTGATCTGTTGCTTTTTCCTGGCCTCGGAGCTTACAGGTATTTTTATGATATACACGTACTTAGACAGAAGTAAATTATTCTGCTTAATTTGCATAAAAATGAAGAGTTTGCCACAAGAATTAATCAATAGAGCTCACCACACAGCCTGTTTTACCATAACCACCAGACATAGGAAAACTGCTTGTCCTTCCCAGCCAAAAGAAGTCAGTGGAGTCGGCTGATAACTGAAACTACCCTAAACATGATAGCAGCCGTTCGACATATCTCCACAAGTCATCAATGCTCAAGCAGTGTACGATTGTGTGCAAGAGAGTTTCGTCGTCCTGCGCTCATCTCGAGCGGGCACGGCTGACGGCACAACCATGTCTGCACAGTTTATACCGAACCAGTGATGCCTCGCTCCTACCGGTAACTCTGCCAAGTTAAGTATCTCTGGAAATGCTCCATGGATCCCGTCCCAAAAGTTCTCCGTAGAAGACCAGCCAATTAATTTTTCTCAACGCCTAGAGTTTCCTGGAGGACAGTGTCGCTCTTACCTACCACTAACTCTCTATAGAACGCCATGGTGGAATATCAACCGACCGCATTGCTCAAGTGGCAGAGGGCTAACGGCTAGATACCATGCCGCCTTTCTTGATCTAGAACAGTAGCTCTGTCAAAGAGACGTGTTGCAGAAAAGAGCGTCTAGTAAACGGCCAGCGCCCCTTCTTGTCGAGAAAGCACTGGAGATTTCATAGCTATAGCGCATGTCAGCGCATCATCTACAACAGCATGTCCAGTCCGTCATGCAGTAGATATTGTCAGTAAATAGGCCATCTAAATAGTAGAATGCATCCCCTTCAAAAGAAGCGGAAGAGCAAGCATTCCATTCTGGTCAGCCATGAAGCAGGATAAAGTACAGCGGTCAGATAATCGCATATGACGGATACGATGAAGGCATTGGTCACCTTTGCCCGACCCCTATACTGAGTGAGACTAGCTATCCTGCGCGTCTCATCCACCTGGACCGAACCGAACTTGACCAAACCAAACTAAACCAAACCTTATGCGATTTAACGGGTCCGTCTGTCTTTTAATAATAATATTTTTTACGAAGGCCACACATATGTTGGGAGGTAATGGTTGATTATTTGACAGGCACGTGTTTTATTGACCCTTATTGAATCATAAAAGTTATGTCCGAACTGGCGTTGTTTCAAATCAGACCATAAAGATACGTCACAAAATAACAGAAGTTCCTTTGTTCAGTGTTCTACTGATTTTACCAACCCCGGAAAATAATAACAATGAAAATTGTGTATATATAGTGTATATGTACACATGTTTCAATATATCTGCCTGTGTGTAGATGTTTGTATGTGTCTATGTCTGGGATATGAGCACGTTTGTATGCAGGCAAAGAAGCTAGTTTAATGTGAACTAGCTGAAGTTGAATGAATTAGACTTCCATTCATTATCACAATGTTAAGATTCATTGTATACAGGTGGGAGGAAAAGACAGGTGTATTTTACACTGGGTAGAAATAGTAAAAGAATACCTTGGAATAAAATGAAACTTAATCATGAGTGTAGACGACAAAAGCAGAAGAAAAAAAAAATAGAACATTTAAGATTTGTATTGCTTTTTTAAGTCTCACCTTTCTTCAGCCACCATCTTTTCATTTGTATCTTTGTTTGAAAGTCAATATAATATATAGTTTGACTTACTTTATTTTGTTTCTATTTATTCCAGATTTTTATGAAAAATAACTTTGTTAGAAGGAAATATTTATCATACTGCTCGATGTTACTTGTTTTATGTATAGACATATATATATATATATATATATATATATATATATATCTGTGTGTGTATGCATGTATGTATGTATCTATGTATGTATGTATTTTTAAAACAAATGAGGGAAAGAGAAAATGGAATTCACGAGATTATTAATCACACCGATCGTTTCGACCCATCTTGTATCGGTCCCTCATACCGGCCATGACGAAGGGAAATAGCCCTGAAACTCGAGTCGCCTTTATATATATATATTTATATTTATATATTTATATATTTGATCCTTTATATTGAACACTCAATATTTCATCTACATTCAATACTTTCTTTCATGGTGCCATCCATTTTTATTTTATTTTATTTTATATTGTATATTGTATATCATATTATATATTGTATATTCCATATTCTATACCCCACATTAGTTCTGCAGGAATATAAATAAAACATAAAAAACAGACAGTGTTGGAACTCTTTTAAGCAAAATAATATATTCCTCTATACACAATCATACAAAAAAATCCACCTTTTTTGTATTTATTTTTACTCGCATATATATATATATATATATATATATATATATATATATATATATATATATATATATATCTGTGTGTGTCTGCATGTATGTATGTATGTATGTATGTGTGAATGTATGTATGTATTTTTAAAACAAATGAGGGAAAGAGAAAATGGAATTCACGAGATTATTAATCACACCGATCGTTTCGACCCATCTTGTATCGGTCCCTCGCGGATGAGATTCTGGACAACTAGCTGTAGTGCAGCCTTCGATGCAGATATGTCACGTCAGGTGATTTTTCGAAAGATATACCTCGCCGTATGTGTGTGTGTATGTATATATGTATGTATATATATGTATATATATATATATATATATATATATATATATATATATAGAGAGAGAGAGAGAGAGAGAGAGAGAGCGAGAGAGAGAGAAATACATATATACATGTGTGTGTGTGTGTGTGTGTGTATACCAAAATGTTGTTTAGTATTTTGATATATCCTCATTTGTTTTTGCTTTACTCACACACACTCTTCGAGGTATATATATATATTTATATATATATATATATATATATATTTATATATATTTTTATATATACATATACCTCGATGAGTGTGTGTGTGTGTGTGTATGGTGGGTGGGTGGGGGGAATAAAGCAAAAACAAATGAAGATATATTAAATATCAAACAACATTTTCTGCTTTATTGAAATGACCTCAGATTCTGGAGAATGTAGAACAATCGCTTAATAGGATATTTTGGAACCAAACTCCAAATGGAAGAATCTATGAATTCTCAAAAATAGGCTTATTAAGGACAACATTTTCTGGAGATAAAAAGGACTGATCTGATCACATGTTTCTGCCTCAGCAGGAGTCATCATTACAGTAGTTTCCTACCTTATCTCTAGCAAAGAAGACACTGACACACTCACATATACATACATGCGCGCACACACACATACCCCCACATACACACATACACGCACACGCACATATATATACTCGCACACATACATACATATGTACATACAAACATACATACATACATACATACATGCATGCATGCATACATACATACATACATACATACATACATACATACATACATTGTCTGGGACAGGATAACAAAAAAAGAAAACACCTGCAGACGAAGTTGACTAAATTACAACAGATGGGTAAAAAAAAATTTGGTGGAACTTAAAAATTAAAACAGCCACCAAATTAAAAACACAACGGACCAGATATTGTTGCATGGGACCACAAAGAAAAGATATGTTCTGTTGTGGAAGTCAGCAGCCCTCTGGACACCAGTGGTTAGAAAAATACAAGAAAAAGAAGACATCTGTGAACTATTTATAAAGGGTTTGCACATCCAGTATCCCTGATACACTTTCACTTTCATACCTACTATTATTGTGGCAACAGGGTACATATCAATCCATTTGGGGCAAAGTATGGCTGAACTTAGATTCATGGGGAGAGGACGCAAATCCATAATCCA
This sequence comes from Octopus bimaculoides, assembly GCF_046866305.1. Taxonomy (NCBI): domain Eukaryota; kingdom Metazoa; phylum Mollusca; class Cephalopoda; order Octopoda; family Octopodidae; genus Octopus; species Octopus bimaculoides. The sequence goes on along the minus strand of NC_142930.1, from coordinate 26,285,818 downwards.
TACACTACAAATGATAATATCTGGGACTACAAAAATTTGCAAGACCTGAAGATTTAAAGGATGATGAACAAAACAAGATGCTTTCTTTCACAACCTTGCTACCAAGTAGATGGTTGGTCAAAATTTATTCTAAGTTAAAATAAAAAAGAGAACATCATACATACAAACATACATACATACATACATACATACATACATACATGCATACATACATACTGTTTCTAATTTTGTTCTAAACCAGTTTGTGTATATGATTCCTAGAAAGACTGTGAAATTATAATAAAGGATTGTGATTTCAATTAAGTGAGATCTCATTTAGCATAGACCCAGTCTAGTCTACCCAGTTGTTTCAACCAGATTGTTTATATAGCAATTATTTCTTGGTACTGTTTAGTGTGCTGTGCATTAACAATAAATCAACACTAACTTAAGTATTGTTTTGTGTGTGGATGATGTCTCTGAATTATTTGATTTCTAAAAATTTCCCTTTACGCAAATCAATGTACGCTAATGTACTTTTACACAGATATTCTTTCATCATTACCTCAGCAAATACGGTGAAAGCTATATTTCACTGATGGGATCCCTCTAAGTCCAAAATATGTTCAGAGTTGTCTCCCAAATTTGCTGAAAAACGGAAAAAAGGTATAAATCATTGTCAATCTTTACTTAGCGCCTAATTAGTTCGATTTAGATTTTTAATGATCTCTACTAAAATTTTAATTTTAAAGTCATATTCGTACATATATATGTACAGTATACGCATGTTTGTGTGTGTGTGTGTGTGTGTGTGTGTGTGTGTGTGTGTGCGTGTATGCAAATGCGTGTGGATATGTTGGCTTATGGTTAAGCATATTGAATAAAGAACACATGCATACGCACATTGCACACACACACAGACACAGACGCGCACGCGTGTACGTGTGTTTGCTTAGACGTAAAACAACGTGCCTCTGTGCATGTGTGTGTGTGTGTGTGTGTGTGTGTGTGTGTGTGTGTGTGTGTGTGTGTGTGTGTAAGTGGATGAGACAAACAGGAACAGAGAGAAAGAGCGAAAGAGAGAGAGAGAGAGAGAGAGAGAGAGAGAAAGAGAGATTATTTCCTAACATACCTCAGTTTTTTAAATATCGATGGGTATGTATATATGAATACTTTTAATTAAATTCGTTGAATTGGTATAAAGGCTGGTTTCTGGCGAAGAAACAACAGTAAAGAGTTTCATATGGGAATTTAGAAAAATCTTGCATACTTTTATAATTCCGTTAATTAACTGAACCTAAAGAATACGATACGTAAGAGGCTCTTTTATGGAAGGCCAACCTTATTGCAAAGTAAACTATAGCACTTCATGTCTGGTCCGTTGTGACATCTGGTATTGTTCTTGTTATAGACGTTCTTTTTCTATGAGTATCATCTGTACTTTCGCTTGTTCACTGTCCTCCATTTGGGAAATAAAATTATAATGTTGCTCGTTGGTGCAATTGCCTTGCCGTGAAGTAATTTCACTCCAGGTAACTTTCGTTCCGGTGTAATTTCTATTCTTGTGAATAGCCTGCAAAGTAATTTTTTTTTTTTTTGCCTTTCGGAGTCTTTCTTCTTCTTTTTTGCTTTTTTTTTTCACTATTTTATACTGATTACATGATCTAGTATTGCATTTATAATTTCTATAATTTCAAGAAAAATTTCCTTCATACTTTTGATTTCTTCAATTACACGAAAGATGAAACTTTTTTTTAATAGATGCAAACGCATACGAATCGAACACATGACCATACGATCGCGAGGCCACACTCCTTACACACACACACACACACACACACACACACACACACACACACTCACATGCACACACACACACATGCATGCATACGCATACACGTACATACATACACTTATATACTTGTATGTCTGTGTATGTATATGCGTATGTGCGTGTGCTTGTGTGTGTGTGTGTGTGTGTGTGTGTGTGTGTGTGTGTGTGTGTGTGTGTGCGTCTGTGTGTGCGTGCGTGAGCGCATATTTATAATATATGCATACAGCTGACGGATACTGCTCGATTTCCATCTATGAACTTTAATCTTCCAAGGCTTTGATCGACCCGAGTTTATAGCAAAACATAATACTCCAAGCGATTTTACTGCGTGGGAGGAAGGCGAATTTCTGAAACACAAGGTCATGCCTGATTAGATTTTCTTTGGTGTCATCCGAACTATGCAAGTATCAAATGTGTAACTTTCAACTGGTCAGTAAACAGTTGATACGAGGAACGCCCTTATCGATAGCTTCTGTTGAATTTATGGAGTCGGTAGATATAAGATACGGGACAGCAATATATAATTTCATAATCAACGAAGCAAAAAATTCTGATGAAAGAATTCAAGCAACCGTAGCCTTTTATTTCTCTGTCAAGATCAACCAATAATATGGGTGGAGTTCACAAATTTCAGGTTAGGTTTCGGGTGGCAGTGTTACGTTCTCGTAAGATAATATCGATTTGTATGTCAGTCTTACGTAGCATGAGTAGCTTTAGAAAACATTTGAAATAAGTAGTAGTAGTAGTAGTAGTTGTAGTAGTAGTAGCAGCAGCAGCAGCAGCAGCAGTAGTAGTAGTAGTAGTAAGGAAGGATGAGGGGGAGATATCTAATAACTGAATGCTATTACTTTTTTTACCTTGCTTTTCTGGTTTTGCTGTTGTTTGTAGAGGGTTCTTTATTGCTCGTATTCGTACAACCTCACTTTTTTACGGCTTGTACTTCTCAATCTTTTCCGGTTCATTTGTAAATCCACAAGTATGGCAGTATCTATGATCTTTGCTTCCTTCATCATTTTATCAACTGCGACAATGTCTCGTCTCCGAACATCACTCACTAAATCACACTGGATTGTAAAATCCTATAAAATCTTATACTCATTATTCTCATTGACGCCGTCTAGTTTATACTCGTACCATTTCAGTGTCCTTTCAAACTGTACTTCTGACACAATCTCAAGTGAACATACTTATCTATGTTATCATGGTTCCTTTTATTATTATTATTATTATTATTATTATTATTGGGTGACCTCTTAGCAAACGTTTACTGCAACTTGCAACAGAATGGGAGAATTCCTAGCTTTGTGAGCCGAGGAGCAGTGGCGTTGCTGAGAAAAGACCCGAACCTTAGGCGTCGAAGAAATTCAGTTCGTTGCACTTTTCCGGAGAACTTTCGGGCTGGGACCAATGGATAATTTCTAAAAAATCTCTGGCCCGGCAGTGCTACCGGGGAGCTTTGCCTGTTCGAGGTAAACTATACCGGCACGGAAGTACCGTCAGCCAAACCTGTCCGAAATGCCGGCAGGACGATGAGACGGTCTTGAATGCACTCGTTCAGTGTCCGCCGAGCATTGCTGACCTGTGGGTTTATGTCGAACACCTGCTGTCGCGTGTGGGATGGATCCGGCTATCAACTGCATCCATCGTGAAGATCGCCCCGCCACCTTCCTTTAACCGGGAAGGAAAGGCTGTTTTTATATGCCTGGTCGCCATGGCGAAGGAAGTTGTGTAGTGGACGAGATTAAATGGACTGAAAACAAACACTTTTCTCTTTGGTCACAATCCCTGATGAACTTCTTCAAGTTTCACTTGAAAAGGAAAATAAGGATAGGGAGAGAAATGCTGTCTTTTAGTCAGTTTACCGAAAGGTGGATGAAAGTGACGAGAATTGTACGAGTGAACGGCCTACCCTGAGCATACGCCTGTAGTTGGAAAGAGGAAAGGAAGCAAAAAAAAAAAAGAAAGAAAAGGCCCCCGGCCCAAAAGCCAGGGTACCCATGGTTTTTAATGGTTTTTTTTTTTTCCATGAGAAGCCCTCAAACGTTTCCTCCCTATTGAGGATTACACATTGTTGATCTCCCTTTATAAAAATTATATTAGTCTTTTTACATTCAAAACCCTCACCACTACTCACACTCACACACATACACACACATTATTTTTTGTCTTGTCTTGCGCTGTCCACAACGTTTTTCTTCGTGTAAACCCTTGTGTTTAATAAAGAAATCATCATTATTATTATTATTATATGTTTGAATTTGTATTTGCTTTGTATTTGTACAAGTTGACTCCAAGTCTTATCCAGAGACCTCAAGAGATAACTAGAAGTTCAAGTTGGTGTTATGACTATGGTGCGATGGGGCCAACAGTAATGGACAAGAGGACGAAGCCGGCAGGAACATGCCAGGAAGTGAGGCCAGTCCTGAAGTCCCAGGTTGGCTGATTACGAGACAAGTTGAGGCGTGCGGTCGGGGTTGAGAAGAGGGCGTGGGCAGGTTGGTTGAATGATCTCCAGATTAGGGGGCATGTTGTGTTATGAGCCAGGCTGTGTTGTAGGGAAAGATCGGAAGTGAGGGAGTATGCATGTCGGAAGTGGAGCCTGTGGTTCCTATCAGAAGTACCACGGTAGACATGCAGCATTCAGTGGAGCACGAGGGTCAGTTGGCGGCGAAAAGCACATCAGAGCGAACGTGTGAGACGGTACAGCAACGGAGGGTGCACGTGGACGTGGAGTGAACCTTGGAGATCGAGACAGCACGTGGATGTTGAAAGTGACCCATTTTCCGGACCGACAAGGTAAGACTACCGTAATTCTCTCTTCGCTTCCGTCTTTTTTCTTCCTTTACATCACAATTATCATTATCATTATTATTATTATTATTATTATTATTATTATTATTATTATTATTATTATTATTTATCTTTTTTTAAGTTGGCGAACTAGCAGAATCGTTAGCACGCTGGACCAAATGCTTAGCGGTATTTTGCTCGTTGCTACGTTCTGAATTCAAATTCTGCCGAGGTCGACTTTGCCTTTCATCCTTTTAGGGTCGATAAATTAAGAACCAGTGAAGCACTTGGGTCAATGTAATCGACTCATTATATACACCTCCATGCAACCTCCTGCGGCATTTGAACTCAGAACGTAAAGACGGACAAAATGCCACTAAGCATTTTGTCCGGCGGGGTAACGATTTTACTAGCTCGACGCATTAAAGCGTAACTATACATTGGTTTCAAATTTTGGCACAAGGCCAACAACTTCGGGGAAGGTGTTAAGTCGATAATATCGACCCCAGTGTTCAACTGGTTCTTATCTTATCGACCCCAAAAGGATGAAAGGTAAAGTCAACCTCGGCGGAATTTGAACTCAGAACGTAAAGACGGATGAAATGCCGCTAAGCATTTTGCCCGGCGTGTTAACGATTCTACCAGCACGCCGCCTTCGAGCGTAACTAAATATTGCAAGGCATTTTCTCTGACGCTCGACCGATTCTGATTTCCAACTACCTTGCATTTGAAGCATTCCGCTTATATGGGAAAAGGGTACGTTGTGAATGAGTCAGTATTAACAGGTGTTGCCAATCAGCCGAAAATTCAATGAAAACTAGAATGTTTTAATGAATATGTATTATTTTCTTTAGTTTTTTTCTAGAAACGCTAGTCGTTTACAACAAGTAACAGATTCTGAAACAGCGCCGCTCATTGTTTTCAGATTTTGCATGTAAATAGAAACACTGATTCTTTACATCATTGCCTTGTTGTGACGTAGTTGTTCAGTGAAATTGACAATTCGTTTATTATTTTCATGTTCTACATTAAACTCACCAAACCAGTCATGTGTCTGATTTAAAAATAAGAAACCATTGCCTTTTACACGAGCTTCAGTTAACCAAGTCTTTCATACGTAAATGGCGTTGAATATGCTTAGATTTCATGTTTATTCAAATAAATCAAATATAAATATTTCGCACACTAGCACATGGCAAGACATTTGTTGCTATTAAATCAACTCTAGTATGACGATTTGACTATGAGATTAGCAGAATCGTTAGAATGTCGTATTTTTGTTCAAACACTCAGCACTCTCATTTCAAATCCTGCTGAGATCAAATTTGTTTTTCGTCTTTTCAAAAGCGATAAATAAACTAACAGTCAATGGTGGTAGATGAGCAGAGTTGGTAGAGTGTCGGACGGAATGTCGTGCGATGTTTGTTCTGATGGTAACGCCTGCTTTGACAATAGTGGCCAAGTTGCACTGATTCTTGCTGTGCTATTGGATAACAACTGTAGTGTGGATAGAGGAGACTTGAATGCGTAGGAAACTGTTGGTCTGCTACAAAAAACACAAAACTCTTTTACTAGCCAGAGTCTTAAAGAGAAACTTTCCACGTTTCGCGAAACCTATAGGGAGCTCAGGTTACGAGTTTCTATTTTCCCGGAATAATAGAAGTCATTGGTAGATTCAAAATACAGGAGGCAGGTCTGGACATCTCATTACACCTCGTCAATTAGGATTGCTTTTCATCTAACTTGCCGAAGTTGTGATAATAGAATCAAGTAATATGTACAATATTGTAAACGAGTAGGTGTGAAAATCAGTATAATTTTAGAGAAAGTACGAGAAATTATTCAGTGACGATGTTCGCTTGAAAAACTTCAATTTAGTATGACCATATTTAACGCAGACAGCATTACAAAGCTTAGGAGAGTTCGAAAATTGAAATTGTGGTGCCGTTTTACAAGCAATGTTTTCTTTTTTCGTATATTTTTATTCTGTTACTGAAATTAGAGACTGAGCTGCGCCCATGCTGGTGCATAACCTTCTTGAGTTTCGAATATTATATCGCCCCAGTATCTCAGTCTGGTACTTATTTTATCGTTCGGTATATGCCACTAAAGCAGACATGGGCAAACTGTGGTCCACGATGCTTTCTGGATGGCCCACCTAATTTCATGTGCAAAATAACGTTTATTCAAATTTTTTTCTCTCGTTTCTTACACACACACACACACACACACACACACACACACACACACACACACACACACACACACTCTCTCTCTCTCTCTCTCTCTCTCTCTCTCTCTCTCTCTCTCTCTCTCTCTCTCTCTCTCTCTCTCTCTCTCTCTCTCTCTATATATATATATATATATATATATATATATATATATATATATATATATATATATATATATATATATATATATATATATATATACATATATATCCCTCTCTTGCTATCTATTTCTCTCTCTCTCTCTCACTAAAAAAGTTTGGGGGAAGCTGGTGTCAAATTATTACACATCCGAGTAACCTCCCTTATTAATGCTTGTTGCATCGTGGATACCCTCCTTGTGTCTTTTAATGTAGGCTCGACCAAATTAGCACCTGCGCCGGATCTTTTCTGTTTGGCTGCCAATTTTCAATCTCTTCAATTTCTGTTCGAATTGATTTCATATTCAGCGTAATGATATACTTTTATAGACTAATCAATGCCATGAAAATCATTTTCGCCATAAATTAATAAATAGAAAGTTGTTAGCTATTAAAGTTGAAAATCGTAGCCAATCGTAAGCCACAGACACATTCATGCCTGTCTCCATAGTATCAAGCCAAACATGAGAACTCTTTTGTCTGCGAGAAAGTAAGAGTTGACAAATATATTCGAGTCATTAAAGTGGTTGTCATATGTGCTAAAAATAGCAGGCAAATAAGTTTTAAATAACGCACCAGAGGAGGAGGCGATTTCATACTTACAAGAAAAGGGGGATCTTTTTTAAAACGGGGGCCACATTTTTCATTAATGTTTAACGTAGTGTTTTTGGTACCGAAAGACTTTCAAACTTCGTATACTTATCTATTTTGTGTTATAGAACAGAAAAATATTTTTGTATTCGAATTTATTTCATGTAAAAAATTGTCTTATTTCGATAATTTCAACCAATCACTGACAAGTATTCAGTTGTTTAGATTTACTCCTTTGGCTGATTAAGCGATGTAAAGCGTATTTAATCTCCATACCTTCGTTTTATTAGCTTTTTTCATTTTAAATTTGCTTTAACCCTAACCCTAACCCTAACCCTAACCTTAACTCTAGGGTTAGGGTTAGGGTTAGAGTTAGGGTTAGGGTTAGGGTTAATTGTTTCAGAATCGTTTGTTTATGTAGTCGGCACTTAATGTATATCGGCTGAATGGACGTCAGTGATTGGTTGAAATTACAGAAATACGACAACTTTAACATGGAATAATTTATGGATTTCTTTTTTTTTTAAGAAGACTAAGAGAAAAAGATGTTTTATATGACACATTCTACCAGTGTTCCAAGTTTCAAAGTGTTTCGTTAATGAAAAATGTGGCCCCCGTTTTAAAAAAGATCCGAAAAGGGTGTTATATCCAAAGGTAAATTATGCAAAACGAAGAAGCATTTTTTGAGTACAAAAACGTGGTGGGAATATGTATTGGCGATGCTCGCGCCAAGGATGCATGGAGTCTGTGTCAGTGAGGAAAGACGCATGGTTTGAAAGTGGCACCCTTCCTCTTAGGACTGAAGTGCTTTTCCTTTACTCATGGGTTAAGGAATTAACTTCAGTCCTAGTTTGTGTTGAAGAACTAGGGATGAGCCATTGCACTGCTGTTGATTATAACAGCTATGTTAGGGAAGTCTTCTCAAGATGTAACCGAGGAAGAGTCCTACTTGAACAGTGGACATTCAGAAGAGTGTGTCGCGAGACCAGACATATATATATATATATATATATATATATATATATCACCTTTTATGTTTTACTTTTACTTGTTTCAGCCATTGGACTGCGGCTATGCTGGGGCACTGCCTTGAAGAATTTTTAGTGGAATGTTTCGACCCTCAGTACTTTTTTTTTTAAGTTTGGTACTTATTCTATCGGTCCCTTTGCCGAACCGGAAAGTTACGGGGACGTTAACACACAAGCACCGATTGTCAAGCGTTTGTGGTGGTGGGGGTGGTGGTGATAAATACTGATATAAAGACATACACACATAGATATATACATATATACGATGGGATTCTTTCAGTTTCTGTCTACCAAATCCACTCACAAGACTTTGGTCGGCCCGAGACTATAGTAAAAGACACTGACCCAAGGTTTCACGTAGTGGGACTGAACCAGGAGCCATGTGATTGGGAAGAAAGCTTCTTACCCCACAGCCACACCTGCGCTTATGTATTTATACGTTTGTCTTTAAGTTGTCAGACAGACCGATAATGGCTTAACTGGTCCAAACTTCGAAGTTACTGTCAATACTATTCTTCTTGAAGAATTACACATATATATGTCTGTTTATCTATTTATGTAACTCCATCTCTCTGTGTCCCCCTCTTTCTTTCTCTCCCCATCTCGTTCTCTTTCTATATATGTATGTGATGTGTGTGTGTGTGATTTTACGAGTTTGTATGTGAGTGCGCTTGAATGCGTGTATGTGTATTTATATGTTCACACTCGCGCACAAAAAGGCACATACAAATTGCAAACACATAAACACACACCAGTGTACAACTGAGTGTGTATGCTTGTGACTGATTATGTATTACATAATAAGCCAGTTGTATACTTCGTATAATATGCGTATATTATGGCCATACTATAAATTCCTCTGCGACTGAAGACCGTCTGCAGAGAAAAGATAATAGCTTAGCTGGTGTGTGTGTGTGTGTGTGTGTGTGTGTGTGTGTGTGTGTGTGTGTGTGTGTGTGTAATATATATACACACATTTATGCATACAGATGTATACATACATATACATACGTGTGTGTGTGTGTGTACTTCCGGTAGGTGGTAGTGTATTGAATACGTATGCAAAATGTTCTTAATAAACTGAGTTAGGGAAAGAAAGCAAAAACCCAAAAGAAATAGTTACAGACCACTTAACAAAAGCAGAACTGGTGTGGCTGCGTAGTAAGAGGTTAATTTCTCAACCACTTGGGACTGGGCCCAGTCCAACTTCGTGGCACCTTGGGCTAGTCTCTTCTACTATAGCCTCGAGCTGACCAAAGCCTTGTGAATAGATTTGGCAGATAGAAACTGAAAGAAACCCGCGGCATATGTGTGTGTGTGTATGAATAAATGTATGTATATATGTATGTATGTTTGCATGTATGTACCTATGCGTATGTCTTTTTCGTTTGTACCATACACCCACCCACCCACCACCATTTGACAACAGGTTTTAGTTTGTTTACGACCCCATAGCTTACCTGTTCACCGATTTCCTGTTGTCATGTGTTAGTTTTTATATAATTTACTCTATTAGTTCCCTACCCTTTCTATCTTACCTTTGAATACAAGGTCTCTTTAGTCCTTAGACAATGGGGGAATGCTAACTCAAGAGCTATCAGAGCATTCTACTTATCGAAAGACCTGCGAGAAATACCTCTAGATGCCAGAGCGCAGCCCAGTCCTGTATGCCTAAGACACATAACTATCTTCTGTAAATTGATTCACAACTAAGGCCCTTGGTAGTTACCACCACAGCAAGGTAGAACGCACATAGGAACTGTGGTAACTAAAGAGTAACTCCATACTCCGCAGGACTCCCGCACGCCCCACATACACACTTACACATATATAACGCTTTCACATTCTCAAGTGTACCGACCCCGACTCTGTTCATCTGATGATGTGAACGCGTATTCACGCCCACGATCTTTCCCCTATTGAGGAGCTGAGCCAACCTGTTATCAGCTACAACAGTAGCTAAATGTGTGCTATTTTCTCTCCTTTATTATTGCATGCATTTATTTATATGCGTATCTGCTTAATGCTCGAAAATGAGGAGTAGACAGACAGCTGACAACTGATGAAGGGTTCTTTTTCTGTGTTAACTTGTCCTATTTTCCATTCTTTTTTCTCGTTGTTTTCGTATTTCACACGTTTTTATCCCGTAATTACTGTCCACGTCTTGTATCTATCTCTAGTGTGTATGTTATTTGCACCGTTGGTGACGCCCTGTACACATATATGCATGATGTATATATATATATATATTATACTATATTATATTATATTATATAGTTTTTACTTCTTTCATAGTCTGTGACCATGCCGAGATACCTCCTTGGAGAATTCTTAGTCGAACGAATCGACCCAAGCACTTATTATAATTTTTTTTTAAGCCTGGTCCTTATTCTATTGGTCTCTTTTGCTGAACCGCCAACAACACCAACACGGGGAACATACAAACACCAGTACCAGTCGTCAAGCAATGGTAGGGGACAGACGCAAAGAAGTACACACAATAAAATAATAATAATAATAATATATGTATGTATGTATGTGTGTATGCATGTAGGTGTATATATACACACACACACACGACGGCCTTCTTTCAGTTTCCGCCCACCAAATCCACTCACAAGGTTTTGGCTCTAGTATAAGACACTTGCCTGTGAGAAAGAGAGAGAGAGAGGGGGGGAGGGAGAGGGAGAGATGCTTATAAGTACACATACATGAATAGACGAGCATACATGTATAGAAGAAGATTTAAATCTGACAATATCATCTGAATTAACTGTTTATCAAAAATACTAGGAAAAGAAAAATAATACCAAGTAAATATAATAAGCAAAAGAAACAGAGTGACCTATAAACAAGCTGCATGTCGTCTGTCATTCGAAAAGAATACAAATAAAAAACTAAAGAATAGTAAAGGATAAAAAAAATCCCCAAACTAAATAAAATTCGCAACCACTTTAGCTAGATTATAGACCGAGTGTTGACCTCATTCTTTTTAACTAGAAGGGTGTGTGTGCGTGTATATTTGTGTGTGTGTGTGTGTGTGTGTCAGTGCGTGTGTGTGTGTGTATGTGTGTGTGTGTGTGTATGTGTATGTGTGTATGTGTGTGTGTGTGTGTGTGTGATGTTCTATTTTACTTTCTCGAGTTTTCTCTCAATCTCTTTTTCTCTTTCATTTTTTTTTTACTCTAGCGCTTATTGGCAATCCTATAATAGCTGCCTCATCTATGGTGGTTACTGATACCATTCCTCAGACAACATTTACCGCAGTCACCAGCCTTTATTGCTTCAACTTACTATACATAAACATTAGTAAAACAATAAAAAAAAAAATTTAAAAAAACCTTGATTTGGCATTTTAGTTCAAGGCCACAATTATATCTGCCACAACCCTCTCCGCCCACTTCATCATACACGTTCAGTCTATCGTTCTGTTGCGCCTACAGCTCTTACCCTTCTTGTTCGTGTTGGGATTGTTGTTACTATTGTCAAAGTTTCGATCTTTTTTACAATGCATCAATAATCATTATTTGTAACTTGTCCTCGCTAAAGTGGTAATAAAAGAAATGACTACAGCTGGTAGAATCTTTAGTGCCTCGAACAAAATGCGTCGAGATGTTTCTTTTGACTCTTTAAATTTTGCGTTCGAATTCTGTGGAGGTTAGCTTCGCATTTCTTTCTTTCAGGGTCGATAAAATAAAGTACCAATCAAGTACTGGGGATCGATGTAAGCGAATAACCCTCTCCTCCTAACACTGCTAGCCTTGTGCCAAATCTTGAAACAATTACTAAAGGGGACAAACTGGCAGAATCGTTAGCACGCCGGATAAATTACTAAGCGGGTTTCATCCGTCTGTACATTCCGAGTTCAAATTTCTCCAAGGTCGACTTTACCTTTCAGATCAATAAGTAATAGTTGAGTACTGGGGCCAATGTAACTGACTAATCTCCTCCATCAACATTTCAGGCTTTGTGCTTATAGTAGAAAGAATCGTTCTTTCTGTTGTGGTATCAGTAACATGTCGCTTCGAGTCACTCGTAAGTTTCTTCATCTGTTTATACTCTTTTACTGTTTTACTTGTTTCAGTCATTTGACTGCCTCCATGCTGGAGCACCGCCTTTAGTCGAGCAAATCGACCCCAGGACTTATTCTTTTGAAGCCTAGTACTTATTCTATCGGTCTCTTTTTGCCGAACCGCTAAGTGACGGGGACGTAAACACACCACCATCGGTTGTCAAGCGATGGTGGGAGGACAAACACAGACACACAAACACAGACACACAAACACACATGCATATATATATATATATATATATATATATATATATAATATACGACGGGCTTCATTCAGTTTCCGTCTACCAAATCCAGTCACAAGGCTTTGGTCGGCCCGAGGCTATAGTAGAAGACACTTGCCTAAGGTGCCACGCAGTGGGACTGAACCCGGAACCATGTGGTTGGTAAGCAAGCTACTTACCACACAGCCACTCCCGTTAATTGTTGAAATTTTATTAAATAATATATTTTTTAAAACAAACCAGAACACATAGGACTGATTGACCATTTGTTTCTCGCTCCTTCTGGGCGCAAATTTGTTTGAAAATTTGTCCTTTTTTTTTAACATAGTTTTTACAAACATGGAATCGGCTTCGGCAAGGTAGGGCAAGGTAAGAGCGGACTCAGAAGGACAGATGCAGCACAAAGAAGAGTAGAAGAACGATTTTCAAGTGTTGAATGTTCAAAGTCCAAACAATTGCACTAGTGTTACAGCGACGAACGACAGTAACAGTAACAACAACAGCATTAAAAAAAAAGCAACAGCAGCAGTCGAAACAATGGTAGCAAAGACGGTAGTGTACTCATGGAAGGAGAGTAGGTATTTTCATCATTGACAGTTCAAAAAATTGCATGGCTGCAATAACGGCAGACGATAACAGTCACATCAACAACGTTAACCAAAGTAACAACAAAGGCAGTTGCGGCAGCAGCAGCGGTAAAGGACTAACGGTAACAACAGCAGCTGCAGCGAAAACCCAGCAAAAAAATATTTCTTTTACCAAGATTGTCAAAGTTTTCGACTCTTGTTTCATTTTACAAAAGAAAAAAAAATCATAAGTATTGAGGAGGGACAGAGAAACATACTAGCAGACTGAAACAGAGAAAAGTTACGCTCAAATTACCGCAATACCTTTTAGACAAAACAGAAAAGAAAACAATTCGTATAGATGCTTACCTACGAAAAGACATATATTAGAGCGTATACATCCAAAGTCAGCTGAACTCTGTTTAACAGACATTTGTGAGACATGAATGATGTGGTTTATACCTATAAAATCGGATATACTCGAATTGTTTTCCACTCGGAAGCCCTAGTCCAAAGGTATTCCACCGTCACACCTCAAAGAACTGAAGATTTTACACTGAAATTCATCTACCTTGGACGGAGAGTCATCCAAGTAATAATCTTAAACATACTACCAGATTTAGTTTTGCGGTCGGTGATGAAATATGAGGCCACGTTACTAGAATTATATAGGTTCCGAAAAGAAAATTGGGTAGGGATAGTGTTGGTGATACTGATTCAAGTGAAACCTAAGACACTGGACAAAATCCCCGACGTCGTAGAGATCTAAGGAGGGCAGAAACTACAGATGGTAGAAGTGAGTAGAATGCTACAAGGCGGCGAGCTGGCAGAAACGTTAGCACGCTGGACGAAATACTTAGCGGTATTTCGTCTGTCTTTACGTTCTGAGTTCAAATTCCGCCGAGGTCAACTTTGCCTTTCATCCTTTCGGGGTCGATAAATTAAGTACCAATTACGCACTGGGTCGATGTAATCGACTTAATCCCTTTGTCTGTCCTTGTTTGCCCCCTCTATGTTTAGCCCCTTGTGGGCAATAAAGAAATAAGAATGCTACATCTGTGGAAACACTAATCGCCTCAAAGCTTTCAGTCCCAAACAACCAGAAAAAATAACAGCTGAAAGAAGGCATCCTCTATTGCCCACAACACAATATCAACACCATTAACAGCAGCAACCATGACACAAACTGTTACACAACTACAACATCATGCAACCGCAACAACAGTGATTGTGGCACAGCTACAAAATTCGAAAGCACCATAATAGCAACAACAGAAACTCCAAGTGTAGCAGCAATAGTTACAAAACCAACGAAGTGACCCCGCCATCAAGGTCAGCAACATCACAGACAACAACAGCAATAGCAGCAGGGACCTCCTAAAACAATAACAAATACACTAACAATAGAACAAAACCACAACTCACCTCGAGACATGATCGTCCTCGACACACCACATTGGCATGTTGCGAAAATGACAAATGGCAAAATGTTACTAATTTAAAGAAAAGGAAAAGAAACAAAAACATGCTAACAAAAAATTGCAGATATGAACAGATAATGGATATGCTTTTGAACAATGATACGCCCCACCCCACAGCCAGCAGTATTATTAATATTATCATTCCCATCACTACCACCATGAGAAACAGCCTCGTTCGGTTTAGAAATCTTTCAAACTAAACATTAATTGGTTCTAATTTCAGTGATATTGTCCTTTTAAAGCAAGCAGCGAAGCAAGTGAAAAAATTCGTGGATTACATTCACTTTTTCTTCATTCTCATTATTCTAGATATTTTCACTCTTGGAGAATCAACTAGAAACTTGAAGAGCTTTGCGATACCTTGATGGTCACGGCACTTTACCTTTTATCCTTTCGGAGTCGATAAAATGAGTACCAGCTGAACACCGGTGTCGACTCCTCCGAAATTACCGACCATGAGCCAAAAATTGAAATCATTATTAAATCAGAACAAATTATTAATTTATCTTTTTCTTTCCCTGTCCGATTATTTTCCCTCTTGCTTTGCCCGAATTTACTTCATTTATTTACACAAATTTTGAGCAGTGGTACCCTCACCTTCCAACTTGAACGCCCATGTGTACACTCTTATAATACGGTTTATAACCAATGTTAGGATTCTTACCTAGTAATGTCTATTCTGTTAAATTTTACTTTACACTGATTTTGCAGGTCGCTTTGTAAACATGAGTTCTATGTACTGTTTGATTCGTTATATACTTCACATCAATATCTACAGCCATTGAAACAAAGATCATAAACACAGGATGAGACGAGTGGGGGAGAGAGAGAAAGAGAGTAAATACCAAAGAAATATTCAACAAAACATTGTCAGGAAATAAGAAGATAAAATGACAGTTAGCGGAAGAAAACATACAATTTCTAGGTAAAGAAAACATAGTTTCCATTTAATAGTAAAAATAGAATAAATATATTCTATCGACGCAAGAAAGTCATGCGTTGAAAGCACTGTTATTGGATCGCTTCGAAATATAGTTCTAAACCAATTTATTTATGTAACACCTAAAATACTTAACTGAAATGACAAGCAAGACAAACACAGTTACTGTAAAACACAAAAAACAATAAAAAAATGCATAGAAGACAAAACCAATTGTTATGACTCACTAATAAAAGAGAAACCGCACAAAAATATATTAAAGTAAACAACGTAAAGTTAAAGCGACTTTTTTCTCTCTCTCCCTCTTTCTCCCCCCCCCTCTCTCAATGTATAAATATAATTTTCTAAAAGATGACCGAAGGATTCGAAATTTCATGCTGTTCTACCCCAATATGCCTTTCCTCTGAAGGTGTAATATTGGTGTCATCGAGATTGTCTCTAAATTCCTCCTACTACACATTTAAAATATAATCTCGAGAGATTTACTTTTCTTTCTCATTTAACTTCATTAAAATCAATGCCTATAATTAAGTAATTGTTACTTTATTTTTCACGCTATTCACATTCGGTTTTATGAGTTTCATTGTCCTTCTATATTTACCTTTTAACATGCATTGTATATTATCTGAATAACACTTCAGGTTTTCTCGGATTAACACATTCTATTACATATATCACAATTTACTGGATACATCCTCAGATACTCATATTTTCCTCCTCCTATAAATAATTTGCTTATACTATCCGTACTTATATGTTTTTTGGAATGAATTTTCTCCTACTTTTCTAAATCTTTCTTATACTGAAATCAAATAGTTGTAAGCATCTTTCGACTCAACTATTAACCTCGATCTATAAATCCAAAGCATTAGATATATCTTCGTCTAGTTGGTCATACTACTCATCCTGACATACAGCTGGTAATTGTATGGAGTGCTGTATTGTAGTCTGGACATTACGTTCCAGCTTATTGCTGTATGGCTTTAGGTTTTATAAAGACCACAACGAAGGCAGGAAAAGTGAAATCGGCCGAACGTGACAGTTACTGTCTTACTGCACTGTTAATGTTGTTATTGTGCATCCCAACAGGTTGAGGCTAATGAATCTGTTGATACTGCTGCCATTTTCGTGTATATATGTAACATGCATGTACGGGAGCGTGTGTGTGTGTTATTTACAGCCCATGTGATCGAATCCACTTTTATAACTGGTTGAGTCACGACCCATTCTCATTTCTGCTCATCCCATCAAATACTGTATCTCACAAGTGCCGTCAATAGTTTTCAAGGACCATCAACAAGTCTCAGGGACAGCTGTTGAGGGTTGCTGAATCTTGCATATTTCTACTGTTTCATTTACACATTATATCTATAAAGTGTGCGCAAGTCGTTCTCTTTTTTATATGTATGTATGTATGTATGTATGTATGTATGTATGTATTATGTATGTATGTACGTATGGGTGTGTGTGTATGTGTGTATGTACGCACGTATATATATATATATATATATATATGTGTGTGTGTGTGTGTATGTATGTGTGTATGTATGTGTGTACGTATGTATGTATATACGTATGTCATTGTTCTGTTCTATTTCAAGATTTCTTGCCAATAGAGAAAGAGCTGGTTTCTAACCTAGATCCAATGCTCTTTCATTGGAATTTCAACATCAACATATTTTTGTTTGTATGTATGTATGTATGTATGTATGTATATGTTCAGAGTTGTATATTTTGTTTTATGTATGCATTCTCATGCATATAATTGCATATCTAGACATGCTCATATATATTTTGGAAAGTTTTACAGATTTTTACACTTCCAGTGATGGATTGGATCTGTAGTCTTCGAATTGGCTTTCTCCTTTCTGGTTTTGAGAAGCCTAATTTCTCAAGATTGATATTTAGGCAGTGTATTACATATCCCAGAGCCCCAATAATTACAGGTATAAACCGGAACCTGTAATCTGGATAGGGTAACTGCAGATTTCTCAATAGTTCAGCATAGGTATTCTCATATGTATGTTCGTACGTATATGTTGTATTAGTGGTTATCAAAGTAAAAGAGTACTGGTGCCCTCACCAAAACATATTTTTTATTTTTTACTTGTTATAGTCATTTGACTGCGGCCACACTGGGGCACCCCCTTGAAGGGTTTTAGTCGAACAAAGACTCTCCAGGACAGTTTTGTATGCCTAGTACTTATATTATCAAGCTCTTTTGCCGAACCGCTATGTTACGGGAACGTAAACACACCAGCACCGGTTACCAAGCGTTGGTGGTGGACAAACACAGACATATAGACATACATATAGATGTATACATATACATATTATACATATATATACATATATATATATATATATATATATATATATATATATATATATATATATATACACACACATGACAAGTAAATAGATACCCCATAAAACCTCGTTTTATGTTTTTTCCAACTTGTAAATGTTTATATGTTTTATTGATTGACATTATGTTTCAGGTTCTATATGTGAATGTTTAATCATGCCACGTATAAAAGAAGCCTTGGAACTGTCTGTATTTTAAAGAGGCTGTTTTGTGGGTCATTCTGAAGGTGGAAGTAACGCAAAGTCGCAGAAAACTTTGGGATCCCGCTGTCTACAGTTAATAGAGTGATTGTGCAATTCACCAGAGAGGGGGAAGGAGTCCACATCACTTCGCCCAGATCAACCAGGGCCCTCTGACAGGACCCTTCACTTTGCTTAGAGATAAATGTGGAGGATAATCCTCGTTGCAAGGTCTCAACTTGTTCTAGCAGAACAAGTTGATCTCAGTCCCAGAACAGCTGTCAGGTATCTCCACAAACTGGGTTACTATGGTAGATCAGCAAGAAGGAAGTCATTTCGTCGACCAGCCAATATCAAGTGAAGAAAAGATTGGGCCAGGGAGATGGTGGAGAGACCACAAGCATTTTAGGACATTGAAATTACTGCATGAAACTTGGCAAGAAATTCCTCAATAGAATATTCGTCATCTGATCAGTAACATGCTTAATAATGTCCTTGTATTGAAAAATGCAAATGGCCTGTCTACTAAATATTAAATAGTCTCATTATAGCAATTAATAAATAAATTGAATGTATAATTTCAGATATGAATAAATTTTAATGATTATAAGGATGACTATTTAATTCTGTTACACCTGTTATATTAATAAAATTTTTGCCCCCCCCCCCCCCCCCAGTTCATTAGTTAGACAAAACAATATTTGTATCCGTATTATTCTTTCTCCACTATGATTTTGGACAAGTTTAAAAAAACATTTTTATTTTATTAAATGTTGCAATTTGTCGACCCCTTCAATTGCCACGGCCCTCACTATCACCCCATCAGAGCCCGGAGCATTCAACCTCCTGTCAAAAATCTCTCTCTCTCTCTCTCTCTCTCTCTCTCTCTGTATATATATATATATATATATATAGGACGGGCTTCTTACAGTATCTGTCTACCAAATCGACTCATAAGGCTTTGGTTGACCCGAGGTTATAATAGAAGACACTTGCCCAATGTGCCACGCAGTGGGACTGAACCCAAAAGGCCTGTTATAGTAATAAAATTTTTGCTCCCACTTTATAAATTAGACAAAACAGTATTTGTATCCATTTTTTTCTTTCTCCACCATGATTCTGGACAAGTTTAAAAAACATTTTTATTTTATTAAATGTTGCAATTTGTCGACCCCTTCAATTGCCACGGGCCCCGCCACCACCCCATCAGAGCCTAGAGCATACAACCTCCTATGAAAAACTATAGTGTATGGTTTGTGTCTCCTTGAGTCAAACGTCTGAAATAAGGTCAGTTTCTGTGTCAATGATTCTGTTTTGTGTTTTTTGCACATATTCAAATACATCCTAAACAAAACAATTAAATTTCGGATATAACGGCAACGTTTTAAAACAATTTTAAGAGGAAAAACGCACATTTTAGTGATTTCAAGGATATGACATTCATTTCCGCTAAAGTTTGTCGTTTTGTTTATATCGTTGTTGTTTATTTTTGTCATTATTGTCGCTGTTGTTTTCTTGTTGCTATGGTAGTATATTTTATAATATGTACTACTGTTAATTCCTGTCAGCATTGATTAAATAAAATTATGAAACAAAGACAACTGATCAGATGAGGGTTTTTTATGTGTTATTTTCAGCAAATGAAAAGAGGAGTAGCAAAGACCATGGCCTTTGCAGATGTTAGACTGGTGTTTAGTTAGAATACCACCTGGTTTTCGTGCTGGGAAATAAAGAGGAGCAGAACAGGATCGGGTGCTGAGATAGGACGAATGATGTGAGGGAGAGAGATGAGTATACGGTAGGAGTGGGTATGTATTTTATTGCTTCAGAAGACAAGTCACTGTTAAAGTGACACATAGAAGCAATGCCTGTTTTTAAAACTGTTTCGTCTGTTAGTGTATCTTTGCCAATTAAATGACCTTACATTGGATGCAGTGGGTGATAACTGTACATGTAACAACGGTATCTCAGATACGTAAGGAACACTGGCATGAGAGCTGCACTTCAGCTTTGCAGAGATTCAGCAACTGACCAACTGGAGCACATGCTGGGGTTAAAGAGAAACGTCATTTTATAATGTAATTTGGGCAATTATATAAATGATGTTGTCACAAAAGATCAGAAACTGCGAACGCTTGTATTTACAGCAGCTTTGGTGTGTTTTAATTGTCTCATTCACTTGAAAAGAGAACGTGGCATATAGTTTGTTTTTTTTTTGTGCATTAACTGCATATTTATGCTGTTGAATGAGACTAAACTTTCCAAGTATCCATTCAAAAATATCTTCAAGTGTTTGTAGAAGCACTGTATATCTGACCGATGTTTCTAGGTCATATCTGGATGAGTGAGGGAGACAGAAGCAAGCATTGAAGTACACAGAGATGTTTAGCACCAGTTGCAGTGGAGAATCAAAGGAGGAGAGTCGGGTAATCTGAGTAAGCGGTCCTCATACAGACACGATCGAGAACTTTTTAACGAAGGGTTATTCAATAGCATTTCTTTGGTCGCACTTCTCAAAGGCTTGATGCCACTGACCTGTGATGTAGGGTGGCAATTTTCCGTAAAATGAAGACTACAGAAATTGTGATAGTTGTCACTGAACAGAGATTCAAAATAATGAAGTTCATTTCTTCCAGTAGCTTCCATCATCGTTGAAACATTGGAAGTGAGGGCGATTAGTCATAGACAATGACGGTAGCTGGCAGAGTCAAATAAAAACCAAAATGACAAACACTGTGCAGTCTTCAGTCAGTAGTTCCTAGACGTGAAAATCCTGCGTTATTTGTTTAATAATTTAGGACTTAAACAATTGGTTTGCTTTTTTAAAGACAGTAAGGCTTCTATTGCTGTTTCTTTTTATGATTTTGTCAGAAGAAGGTGCTATGCCCATCATTTTCGTAGGTCTTCTGACGACTAAAATAAGAAGGTTCATCAATTACTTAGAACATATCTTATATATTGTAGTGTTATCAGATCTTCAAAATTCTGAGATAAATAGCTCTCGGAAATAACTTGAGTAACACTACCAAGATGCAACAATTATGAGATGAAGATTTAATCCTGGAAGAAAGCCTACTGTAAAAATTAATAAATTCTGGTGTAGCTTAATTTTTTATTAGTCCTGATCGTGCTGGCATTCCAATCTATTATTCAGTATTGATTTGTTGTCTTCAAAAAAAGTAAGGGTTTATCTTGATGCAACTGTCTCACTAGATCGAAGTGCATCCAGATTTTTGAGTTGTTAAGCGACTGACTACAAGATTTTCTCCGTTCCAGAAGGGATGCCAATTCAACAGATGCTGGCACTCATTTTCAGCGGAATAGACTTGAACCACATGAAATAAAGTGCACTGCTCAAGGACATCCGAGCTGGAAAATGAACCAAAGACCTTACGATCGTGAATCCAACATCCAATTCCCAAGCCACACGATACATTATACAATTTCCTTCCTTTCTTTAAGTGGATACGGTGAAACTTGCAGACGATTTGACTGCTATTTCTAGTAGTTTGGGAACCGCATAGCAACTTCCTCGTTGATGTATTAAGCAGAAATATTCTTTTCTACTCTAAACACAAGGCCCGAAATTTTGGGGGAGGGGCCAGTCGAGTAGATCGACCCCAGTGCGCAACTGCTACTTAATTTATAGACTTCGAAAGGATGAAAGACAAAGTTGATCTCGGCGGAATCTGAACTCAGAACGTAAAGACAGACGAAATACTGCTAAGCATTTCGCCCGGCGTGCTAACATTTCTACCAACTCGCCGCCTTATTAAGCAGAAATATTTATTTCTTCATTGCCCACAGGGGGCTAAACATAGATGTGACAAACAAGGACAGACAAAGGGATTAAGTCGATCACAACGACCCCAGTGCGTAACTTGTACGTATTTAATTGACCCCGAAATGATTGAAGGCAAAGTCGACCTCAGCGGAATTTGAACTCAGAACGTGACGGCAGACGAAATACCGTTAAGTATTTCGCCCGGCGTACTAACGTTTCTGCCAGCTCGCCACCTTTTTAAGCAGACATTTTCTAGGAACAAGGCCGAAATTTTGGGAGAAGGGACCAGCCGATTAGATCGATCCAGTACGCAGCTGCTACTTAATTTATCGACCTTGTAAGGATTAAAGGCAAAGTCGACCTCGGCGGAATTTGAACTCAGAACATAAAGTCTGACGAAATACTGCTAAGCATTTCGCCCGGCGTGCTAACGTTTCTACCAGTTTGCCGCCTTATTAATTAAACTGATACGAGAATGTGGACTGATACTTATTTACCCCGTAAGCAAAAAGCAAAAAGCAAAATGTTAGGATTTAAACTAATGCGTAGAATGTTGTTCCTAAATAGCACTACGCATTTCATCCTCTTCTCTATCATTTCTGACACCCGGCGGGCTAACGTTTTAAAGCAGAAATATTTTTTTTTCTACTCTAGGCACAAGGCCCGAAATTTGTAGGGAGAGAGCCAGTCGATTAGATCTACCTCAGTATGTGTCTTGAAATATTCCTTTTAAATTTCCCGTTCTAACCCCGCTGGGGTCGAAGTTATACTTATTTCACCAATCAGGGTTCAATTAATTATAGTGCTAACAATAAGGAATGACGGATTCAACTGACTCATCTCCCCATCAACCAATTTGTGGTTAAACATCAATGACAAAAATATTTATTATTCATAAGTTATCACAGCTTGTGTGATGAAGACGCTCCAAATTATATCCTTTAATTTGAAAGACACATATATCATTAGAGATCAAAAGATGTAAGGGACACAGCGGCTTTATTAGTTAAGTAACTCCCACCGTTACTTTCCTCGCATTTAATAAATGGTTATACATTTTTCATCATAATTTAACGAGTACATTAAGCTTTTATGCCTATTTGCTTATCTTTATTCTAAACAATTGCAATATTAAACGCCTCAATAAGGCGGCGAACTGGCTAAATCGTTAGCATGCTGGGCAAAAATGCTTAGCGGCATTTCGTCTGTCTTTATGTTCTAAGTTCAAATTTCGCCGTGGTCGACTTTACTTTTCATTCTTTCGGGGTCGATAAAATAAGTACCAGTTGAACACTGGGGTCGATGAAATCGACTTAATCCCACCCCTAACTTGCTGGCTTGGTTCCAAAATTTGAAAGCAATGTTAAACACTTCAATTTTCAAGTTCAGATTGATCATTGATAATAAAATTATAATTTTTGTTATGAAATTTAGACATTCTTAATCTGTGAAGTGGTTTACAAATTCACGCTGAAACAGAACACATTCGAGAAGCTCTACGGTTGTGTCTGACTATCAGATATAGGTTTAAGTGTATTGATAACAACTCATTGGTTTAGATCTATTTCGCGACTTTTTAAACCACTGCTGGTCTATTTACCACCACAATTTGGAAAAGCCATAAAGGGCATGGATTGATATTTGTTATATCTACTAGGAGTTAGATCTCTTCAGAAACACTGCCTTCCCTACCATTAACCAGCCTGGCACGAGCATGCATAAATACATAATATCCCAACCAGAAAGACACATTTTCATCATTCAAGAGAAATAAGTATGTGTGTCCATGTACAAACAAAAGGAAAGAACTCTAAACATACGCGTTTGAATATTAGTTTTATAATATTAATTTAAAATCAATAAGGCTTAGCTGAAAAGAAAGTGTGTGTGTTTTCAGTCCACCACACAACCTCTTTCGGCAAAACCACTAGACGGAGGAAAACTGCCTGCCCTTCCGGCCAAAGGAAAGAAGCGGGACGACTTCCAAGATGGAGTCGGCTGATAATCGGATCTGTCTTACACGTGATATAAGCTGTTCGATATAATTCAAGTCAGCAATGCTCAAGCAGTGTGTAACTGTGTGCAAAACAGTTTCATCGCTCTGTACTCATTTCAAGCAGCCACGGTTGACGCCAGAACTATATCTGTGGAGTTTATACCGAATCGATATGCCTCTGTCCTGATACCACTGCCAAGCCAGAGACTTCTGAAAATTATCCAAGGGCTCTAGCCGGAAAGTCATCTGGAACAGACTAAGCAGTTGATTTTCATCGATGCCCAGAGTTTCCCCGGTAACTTCAGCGCTCTAATTTTCTCTAGAATACCATGGTGGAACTTTTACTGATAGCATTGCCAGATTTGCAGAAGGTTGTGAGCGCTTGACGGCACTCTGTGTATCAGGCGCTCTTTCTGGGTCTTGATCTTGGGCTGCGGTTGAAAGATACGATCTGCGTAAAGGCGTGTCCAACAGACGGCCACAGTACTTACTCACCTTCACGAAAACACTGGAGATGTATTCTCATCACATGTCTACGCTTCATCAGCCACAGAATGTCTAGTCCTCTGCACAGCAGATATTAACCACAAATGGATTGCCTGACCAGTGGAACACGTCCTCTCCACAGAAATCGAAAGAACAAATATCCCATTCTGATCAGCTATGAAGCGACATGATGATTTTTTTCTGTAAGAGAAGCACTCCTCAGAAGCCACACTTACTGTCCCCTTCTTCACTGTGAAGTAAGAGTCCTTA
This sequence comes from Octopus bimaculoides, assembly GCF_046866305.1. Classification (NCBI taxonomy): domain Eukaryota; kingdom Metazoa; phylum Mollusca; class Cephalopoda; order Octopoda; family Octopodidae; genus Octopus; species Octopus bimaculoides. Next base: position 26,260,862 of record NC_142930.1, on the reverse strand, counting down.
TATAACAGAATGTCCAGAAAAACAAAATATTTTCGACAAAAGCAACTCACTTTTTTAACGAGCCAAGGTGAAGCACGTCCAACACAAAACAATAACACTACCACCACCACCATCAACAACAACAATAATAATCCTTTCTAAGAGAGGCACAAGGCTTGAAATTTGGGAGAGGAGGCGAGTCGATTACATCGACATCATCGTTGAACTAGTACTTATTTTATCGACACTGAAAGGACGTAAGACAAAATCGACCTCAGCGGAATTTTAGCTCAGAGCATAAGAGAGAGAAATACCGCTAGGCATTTTTTCCGGCGTGCTAACGATTCTGCCAGTTCGTCGGCTTTGATGATAATAATGATAATAATAATAATAATA
>NC_142930.1:26175487-26247987 GCF_046866305.1 Octopus bimaculoides | reverse complement strand
TGTAACTGCGTTGGTGGAATGACGTGTACTATTTGACAGTGGCGGTCATCGAGTGCACTGATGAAAGATGATGATAACCCCATTGGTTCTATTTTTGTTAATTTTCGCCATTGTTGTCGATGTGGTCGTGGTAACTTTTGATATTGGAGTTGTTTGTTGTTTTTATTGTATATCCGAAACATTCCATTTTCCATTGTTTCCATTATTCGTACAAAATTAAGGCCATGTTTATTTCGTTTGTTCCTACATTTGTTATTTGTGTAGTTGTTTTAATCCGGTTTGTTTTGGGACTTTTTTTTAATTCATTTTACTGAATTATATAAACTTAATAGTTTCGGAGTTGTACTTTCTTTGTAAGTAATTTGATTAGGTACTGTGTGTTGAAACTATAACGGTTACATCATGGAACAACCGCTCTGCCATTTCAAATCACATAAAAGCTATTCTATTTGTTTATGAGATAAATAAAAACTACATATAACAGTTTTGTATGAGTTAAGATGGTTAAATGGCCCTTCTCTACAATGTCATGTGGAGGTGCAATGGCCCAGTGGTTAGGGCAGCGTACTCGCGGTCATAGGATCGCGGTTTCGATTCCCAAACCGGGCGTTGTGAGTGTTTATTGAGTGAAAACACCTAAAGCTCCACGAGGCTCCGGCAGGGGATGGTGGCGAACCCTGCTGTACTCTTTCACCACAACTTTCTCTCACTTTTACTTCCTGTTTCTGTTGTGCCTGTAATTCAAAAAGGTCAGCTTTGTCACACTGTGTGTCACGCTGAATATCCCCGAGAACTACGTTATGGGTACACGTGTCTATGGGGTGGTCAGCCACTTGCACGTTAATTTCACGAGCAGGCTGTTCCGTTGATCGGATCAACTGGAACCCTCGACGTCGTAAGCGACGGAGTGCCAACAAATCGCCCATGGAAGACAAGGATTTTAGCGAGCTGCATATTCGGCATTACATGCTTTGTGAATTTCGTAAGAGCAACAACAATGCAACACGTTCAATGGGAGAACATATGTACCGTATACCCTGATGGTGTCAGCGTTATACATGGTTCACCACATTGTCCAACAGTTAATTTAGTGTTAGCATACTTAGCGTAGCAAGCATTAAAAATCCTAATTATTCAGTGAGGAAAGGTCAATATATTCATCATTTTGGCATGTACGGGAGAAAAACTTTGGGCATGTTTCTGTCTTATTAGACGTCTCCAGCGAATCATAAACATTTAAGACTATAATGTCTGATATGAAAGATATTTAACTGCTATTTAAAGCAAGTCGAATTACCGCATATGTGATGTGTACCGGAAAAATGTGTACAGGGAAGAAAACGATATAAGATGGCTAATATTGATTATTGTACATCTAGTTTTGCTTTGTATTGTATAATTTAATATACTGTAATGATGATTGCTTGTTGATGCAATCAGCGAGAAAATGGGGTACTTTTATACTCCATCCAACAGAAATCTTCACTATTAAATCACTATTGTTCGTGTTGTTGTTGTTGCTGTTTCTACTGTTGCTGCTACAGCTGATGTTGTTTAAGTTGTTAGTATGGTGATGGAAACGATACAGTGCCGGACTTTCAAATGGCACCTGAGTCAAGGTTGCCCTTCCTCCTCCTGGAAACCTATAAACTGATGTACCAGCGAAGTACTGAGGTCTGTTATTTTTTTCTCTACAAACTACATAACTTCCTGTCTGTGAGAAATATTAATGGTTACAATCCATTTTATCGTGGAAGGTTGGTGAGAGGGTGTGGATTACAACGGTGACGACAACGTCATGGTGATGATGATGATGATATCGGAAATATTAATAACAATGATGACAATGAAAATTGTGGCGAAATAATCACGACGATGGAGCCGGCAACTGTGTTGGCGACGGCGGAGCCAGCATCAAACGATGCGAACGACAACAAACAACGACAGCTCTTGCATCATCAACAGCAGAAAAAACCAACAGTGGAGCCTCCACTCAGTCGCTCAACCGGCCAAAGATAGCGGCCAATTCTTCTTCAAATCATACCCTACTATCTTAAAATGATATTAAGTCTTAGAGAGTGTTGTCATATGCATTTTCTATGCGGAATATATGTGAAGGCGTGTGGCCTACCTTTTAGAGTATTGGGCTCTTGATCATATGTTCGGAGGTTCAATTCCTGGACCGGAAAACACTTGACTACGCCATTTCATTTCGCTTTGCTCCAGCCAACTCATCTCTCAGATGAGTACCAGTTGGGTGTTGACACAACCTCGCTATCTCTTTTTCTTCCTCTCTCTAGTAATCATATCCTGGGGATTCCACCCCCACACCCCAACCGGTGGAGTGGTATATCTGCAAAAACAATATTCTCAGTCTTTCTGCTTGAGGGCACTTCTCACCCAACGAAAAAGAAAACAGAGGAGCAGGCGCTCCAATTGGTCCAAACACTTCTTTAAACAAGACCCGGCCGTCAAGCGATGGTAAATCACCAAAGCGATGTGCGTTGGTTACACCCACTTAGAATTACAGGAACAGCTTCCTCAAGAATCCACTTGGTGTTGATGGCCTAACATCCAAATTTATTAGAGTTCCTTTGAAGACATATCTACTCCCTATCCTCTCTATTATATATTACATCAAATGGAAGTCAATGGCTTTGTGCATGTTTGATGATTTCATTAATGACAAACGCTGGGCTTTGCAAGTATTTTGAGGATTATCTTTAACTCTGCGTTTAATAGAATTTAGAGCCTAAAGCTTTTCGCATCAAGACAGGCGCAAACAAACCTGACATTGACAAATAGTATTTGCCAGGCAGAGCATCTAGTCTGGATTAATCGAGTTGCAAAAATAGCACATGCCAAGGGCACTGCATTTTCCAAAGAAATGCGCCAGTGTAGTTAACGCTAAACAAATTACAATTACAAAATGGAACGGCAATGATAAATAGGCAGAACTTAATTTTAGTTGGATGCTAATTAATAGACTTACCATTCTGTTACTATATTTCAGTACATTAAACACGTTATACAAATACCGAGCTTGATTATAATTTTTGTCGTAAACAAAATCATTTGCACGTATCAAATTACTACAAATATAGTTTAGATACTGTAATACTAACCAACACCATTAAATCAAATCGGGATTTTTAAACAATTAAGAAATACTTTATGTGTACAATCTCTACTGTAATCTTATATTACTTAGCAAAACTCTAAGATGAATAAATTGAAATAAATGTAGTGATATTTTCAATATTAGACAAAATAAAAAAAAAAAGAAGGCAAAACAAATTTGGATTATATTAGGTTTGTATATCAGGAGAGAATATTTAACATGTGTATCTTAGTTATCTAAATAACAACGCTATATATTTGGTAATTCGCTTAATGTAGCATTTAATTTTTTTAATTTTCATTTGTTTTTTCCAGTTTGGAACGAAATCAGGATCTACTGAGGAAAAGTCCAGCCTTTCAAGTTCACCCTGAACCAATGTAAATAGGTGAACTCTTTTCCTATAAACCACTATGTCTATAATATTTATAAATCATTCTTATTTCTGAAAGCTCCTCAGATAAAGGTTGTTAACGTCAACATACAAAGGAGAATTCATCGAGTGAGACGATATCAGGAATATAGGCGGTTACTTAAGTATTTGCAAATAAAAGACATTCTCCCTTGAGTTGCATATTTAAACTTGTCATATGTTCCGGTTCTTTGAGCAATGAGAACCTTACTTGGATTTTCGTACGAGAGGATAAAGAAGGAAATGCTAATATAATTTACCACAAGTAAGCCGCCATCTTCAAGAATTAACTTTCTAAATATCTCAAACACGTCAACGAGTAGGTAAATATCAAACTGGAGGTTAATAAATAATGGAAACTTTACATTCATTTCGGTTGCCCTATCTCATGTTTAGCTGATCAACAGACATCGAAAATTCATATATGCAGTTGAATCCGTAAAAGAATTATAGCGATTCAGGTAAGAGCGAAGCGTCTCTAGGACTTGTTTAGCAGTACCCACCCCACCCCAAATGGCTTCATATTTGTAGATTTGCGACATTTCTCAGTTTGGAAAGTTCTACATGAGAATCAATATTTGAAGCGAATGGACTAATTGAAATAGTTTCCTTAATTTAACGTCTTTTGAAGCTGTAAGTATAGTCATTGCAAACTTCATTTTACACATTGTTGGGCAAGTTAGCTGTGATCACATGTTCTCTTATTTCTATGTCTAAAGAAAAATTTTTGGTACTGGAAGACCAGCTGTACAAATCATTTGACCTGCTTTTATTTAATGAATGTGCACGGAAGTTTTTTTTGTTTTTTTTATCCTGTCACTTTTATTCATCCAATTTCTGTTTCAAACAATCGTAAAGATACGCTACCCTCTGAAACTGCTGCCTTAGGACGTTTGTAATTGCAACCTTTTGACGTATAGCCTTGGCTTGCTACTGTGTTTCATGTTTATTAACATAAACATTGTTTATGCATATTCATTGAAATTTCCATTGAGCTAGCAATAAGCAACTAGGACAAGAGATGTTGAACTTCATTATACTTCTGGAAGCACAAAACGTTGAGGAAAGGAAGTAAAAAAATGAAGTGACCAGTAGTAGCCTAGCTAAGGGCCTGAGGCGAGATAGGCGGTCTACCTCGGGCGACGCATTTATGAAGGCGGCACTTTTGAGTCCATTATATAAGCCTCTTAGCATTGTGGGTTTCCCCGAGTGGCACGCAATCTAACTACGCCACTGATGACCAGTTTAAGATATTAAAAACATGGAAGTTGTCAATAACAGTGCTATAACAGTGGAAACTGAAGATATATGAATCACTAATTCTAATGTAGCAGATGTACAACAGCAGTCAAACCTCAACCGAGTGCGAAATAACAAATAAAAAGTAAACTACTTTACTGATGTAAATATCGATATGCCCAAACAAATTAGATTACTGCGTCTGTAAAAGGAAGTGATGAATGTCACATTAGATTTTTCCCATCCATGCAATTGTATGCATTGAAAAGAACCTTCAGCAGAGTCAGAAGTTTTATTTCACACAAACTTACAAACAGGCAGCATACAATAAATTTTCTGAGCTATTCAAAGAGCAAAGGAAGTCTCTTTTGTTTCGCATGCATGGTTAAAACTTCCAGGACGCTTATTAAATTTAAGTGAAGAGAAGTTTAACGGTTGAAGATATGCAAGCAAGGACTGAACAAAAGTATTGTTGCGTATCTCCAGAGCGAATAATTGAAGTTGTAAAGATTTTAGCAAAATGAGGCCTTCCGTTTTGCAGTAGTGATGATACGATTAATTCTCTTCGAATTTCGCCACTAGCCTAGTTTGAATCAGCCCCTGTTTTTTCTTTCCTTTTTTTTTTCTTTTTAAACTTCTTTTGCAGTGTCTATAAATAACCGAATAAACGAATTTAGAGGACTTAAATCATTCCTGAATCTGGTTGACTCCAACGCATTGGATTACACTATACGTGATGTAGATAAATACAATGTGAATCAGTTGATTTTGACAGTGCACTATGTTTTGTCATCCAGGCCAGAACCAGATAGAAGATTTGTGAAATCTTTGGATATAAATTGTTATAATACTGAACAGGTCAAAGTTTACTTAACTTTTTAAAGGAAAATAACATCGATATAAAAGTCCGCTATGGTCGAAGTTATGACAATGCCAGCAACATGAGCGATAAATATTGTGGCTTAAGTGTGAATTAAAGAGTCCACTTAGTTTGTGGATTACATTTCATGTTTTGCACAGTCAAAAAATTTTAGCTGGAAACTATGCTGTTGAATGTTGCTAAAAAGCATTACTTTCTTTTGAATTTGTGTAGTCGGGTTAACCTCTTCCTGCTTCTACCTATCGTTGTTATTTCCTTTCTGTTGCATTATCTGATGGTAGTATTTGATGACTGTGAAAAGTATATTTCAGATATCAGATGATCAGATCGCGCAGATCCAACAAAAGCAATATTACACAACTTGCTGCAATAAAATATGCCTTTGATGACATTTAGAATGACGATGACCAGAAGAGACAATGATTACAACTCATTGAGTAGTTTGAACCAGAATGTTGAAAACAGAAATAATAGTCATATTGTGAGATCAAATATTTCAGAGATCAAGACTTGAACCCAGTTTGTGCACATGTATAGATATAACCAAAAATCATGCGGTTTACTTTTTCAGGCACTGAGCAAAATGTTGAAGTTCTCACTGAGTGCGAAGATTATTAATAGCACACTCGAAGAAATCACAAGTGATATCACAAATATAATGATTTTCCAGTTGCCCCAGCACTCCTGATCAACTTGCTGACTCTCAAACGCCTTATTAGGAGTTTAAAGGACGAATATTTCTTACCGTTATTGACAGCTAATCAAAACGTCAGAGAGTTTATCAAAGAATAAATGGTGCATTTGGATTCCTTTGTTAATTACAGTCATATATACACATACTGAGATTAGAGAGGATTAATCAAATTTTGTTCAGATGGTCTTGGTGAAAAATTTGTTCAGTTCATTGAAATGTTTAAAGCTGGTATTCATATTAATACCAAGAAGGACATAAAGTTAAAGTTTTATACTCATAGTCTTATTTTCCAAATGTAGAAAATACCTTTCGCATCTATTTGTTGCTCATGGATACCAACTACAGTAGAGACAGTTCATTTTCAAAATTGAAAGGACTTTCAAAGGAACCAGTGGTCATCATGGACTGAAACAGTGTGGACAATCTCCTTATAAAGAACATTGCATATAAACTTTCTCTTACTATTGATATTCCCAAAATCAGCAACTGATTTGCTTGCGCTAAATCTAGAAAATGTAACTTTTAAATTATAGTTTATTATGTAAGCAAAAGTTTTGTTTCAATATTTTTATATTGTTATATCATTTAGGACTTTATAGCATACGCTACAGACCCTACACTAGCTTACAGTTTTTGCAACAGTGACCTTCCTCGTGAAGTCGTCTACTATCGCGCGCCTCAGGTATTGTTATTGGTTTTCACAACATTTTAAGTTGGAAAATGTCATATATATACTCTAAAAGATTTATGTTTGTAGTTTTAAATGGTATAAACTTCTGTCAGTTTCAGCTTTATTCCTGGTTCTATTTCAAATTCCACCAGATTTCTTTCCGCATATCATGAGACAACTGAGTAATCAAAACAATAAACTATAAAAGTAGGAACAATAAGCCTCTTCTCTTTTTTTTTTTTTTTTTTTTTGCTATAATATATAAGCTAAAGAGAACAGATCGAACACAGAATCAAAGCTTCACATTCTCGCGATTATATGAACTAGGAGAGAATGAGAGCGAAAGAGACAGAGACAGACAGACAGACACTACGATAATGACAATGATCTTGACACACTTTTCTTACAAACACCGAATGGAGTATGGTGAGAGTGAGACAAAGTTCCAATGGTACCGTTTATCTTCTGTAGATTGTACCCAAAGAAAGTAAAACACCCGAAAACTGGTCTCTTATGCTCGACCGAGCTACCACCATTGTCCACTCCTATGCAACATTTAAAACATTTTTCTATGACTCCACCCAAAGAACTGTCATCTTTTTATCTCACTTATTCTATTATTCCTATTCATATTTCCCCTTTCTATCTGGAAGATCTCAAGCACTTTATGTAGAGCTCCTTCTAAGCACGTGACACTCCGAGGAAATCCTTGGGTTACTGGTACCCTCTAGCTGATCCAGTTTCTAGGTGTGTCTCTCGAAACTCTTCACACATTCTGAAGTGATTCACTTCATTAAACAATATCTTTTTTTATTATTATTATTTTGGCTCTGTGTTTGATAAACTATTTCAATCATTTACAAAAATCGATAAAATCGATTACACCTTCTCCACCACGAAGATGCGAACCATTCAATAAAAGAGCTCCACACAAGATAAGTTATAAATAACACCCAAATCTTTCACAAACGCCATATCACACAGTCTTTAAAAATAAAAAAAATAAAAAGTACACATTTGATAATGTAGTTCAAGTGATTCTATGACTCGATCAGAGCTAAATTGGGATTAAATGACAATATCAAGGTTGCGGTTTTATGCCATCGTAAACAAAGCAATGAATGAATCTACGCTCCACCGCCGCCGCCACCGCTATCACCACCACCTCCACCGCCACCGCTATCATCACCGCCTCCATCACTACTACCACTAGCAACAACAGTAACAGTACCGTCACCGCCACTAACATCACTATCCTCCGCCCACTACTACATTGTATTGCTGATAATTTATGGAGATTAGTTTTAGACATTGGCTAAGGTTGAGTGGAACTAATCTATAGACTGGTACAATGGCCTGATGTTTGTTATATAAATAAAGTCTTATGTGCGTGTGCGTGTGTGTGTGTGTGTGTGTGTGTGTGTGTGTGTGTGTGTGTGTGTGTGTGTGTGTGTGTGAGAGAGATAGTTTTTCAGTGAAAGACAAAAACTGCTGGCTGGCTATAAAACATTTGTGTCATAGCTGCAGCTGCTGCTGCTGCTATTACCTCTTCTTCGTCTTCTTCATTAACAACTCTTATAACGACAACACCCACCACTATTAATAAAATTAACACCAACGCCAACCCCTCATCCGACCATCTAGCAATAACGGCCAAACATCTTCAACTCACACCTTAGTCTTAAAAACCGTAACTTAACATTGGATGCACACTAAGCTTGAAATAAATTAATAACTTCGAAAAAGGGCAATATGGTTAAAATTAGAATGTTTTTGATTCTAAGTCTAGCCCCCCCAAAAATGAGATTGATGCGGCTAACGACAGCTATAGTTAAAAAATAATATCGTGGGAGGCGACGTTCTGAGTAGGAACGACGGGGTGAAGTGATTACTACAAGGCTTCACCAGTAACTTATATCAGTATGGGTTACACAAAACAATAACAGTATGGGTTACGAGAGAAGGAGGGTTGTATGACCCGAGAGCACTCAAGTGGGGATTATAGGAAACCAGCCAGTTCTAAAAATACAGGGAGCCACTAGCCCAAAGCTATCTTCTTCATAGCTAAACTAAATCTACTACCAAAGACAAAGAAGAAAAGGAAAGGAAGGAATTTGGTCAATGTGGCATTTTTATATAGAGCTAAGCCATCAATTTTTAGCCATCAACCTTAAGCCAATATTGCCTTTTATCACGAGTGAACAGTAATGGTAGAAAGGATAGCGAGAGAACTCTTAATTGACCCTAAACAACAACTACAACACAAACATGAACCGGTACTTTGTTAGCCACAAGGGCCGAAAAAAAACCCATTTAAGGCAATACAAAGTCAAAGGATAAAGTGGATTTACATATACATATTCTTTTATTTGTTTCAGTCATTTGACTGCGGTCATGCTGGAGCACCACCCCAAGTCTCTCAACACCCCTAGTGCCCCTTTGCTCCGAAACGTCCTCCTCGAACTCCAAATACTGCCCCCGTTCAGAACCTTTGCACAAGATCATCCTCGCCACATTCGTCTACCTTTCAACAGAGCCTAAATACACTCGATTAATAGACATGCCCGAAATAGCAGTGGAATGCCGTAAAAATGGAACGACAAAAATGTTCTTTACACTGTGTTTGAAAACACGACAGAAGGGTACCGCCTGGAATACCTTTCATTAACGGCCAACTCAGTCAGCGTTGACCAGAGTTAAACAAGAACAACCACAACATTAAATTTAGTACTATTGCAATTTACACATATATACATACATACATGCTTACATATATAGATACGGATATTAGTGGAAGAATCTCTAAACCCCCATCGAGCAAAACAAAAAGGTTTCTTCGTTAAGGTAACTCCTTATTACAATACTGATTTATCATAAGCTCAAAGCTAAGATTACTTAAACCTCTAGTCTTTCGTCTTCTAATGGGAGGAACCATTTACTTTCCCTCATACTTTAACTAAAAATATTGCCACAAATTTCTTGAGCATTTTCTCACTAACTATCGCTACTGAAAGTCATTGAATAGCAACTGTCTTTTGTGGCAGCTATACTCAAACACAAATGACGCTCTTAATGTTGTGTTTCTACACATCGCGTGAAGTAGCAATTCGATAAATAAGGAACGATAAAATATGTATCACACAAAAATAAGTATTGTGAACGATATAATCAACAAAACTCTTGAACGCAGTGCTCCATCATAGCCGCAGTTCAATGACTGAAACCAATAAAGGAATTTTATAGAGTGAGCCAACAACTAATTCTTATGTAATAATTGAAACTTCTTTCTCACATCCTACTGTTCTGAGAGTGAGAGAGCTACTACGCAGAAATAGCAACCAAATCTCCCGCAAATTATAGCTTACCGTCTAAAAAGCGGAACTACTCGTTGATAGACCTTTGAACATAGGTAAGCTGGTGCAGGATTGATCTTGGGTTAAACAATACAATATAAAAAAACAAAAACAAAAAAAAAGCAAACAAATAAAAAAATAACTTGAACACTGATTTGAGATCTATTTGGTATTCAATCAGATAAGGAATTTAAAAAAAACTGGAAGATCGCACCTAGAACGTCTTTGATTGTAATTGTGCACAATCAACAGCTGGCAAAATGTTAGATATCTACTACAAGCACCAACCAAAAACTTCAATGCCTTTGTTGATATTACCTTTCTTTGCGTCTTTAATTGATTAATATTTTAAAAGCTACAAAACTATGAGTCTAGGACATCCACATTCCTTTAATTAAGAATTACTAAATACTTTTTAATGACATTTTTTCATTTATTATGTCATCATCGTCAGTTTTTAAATTTTTGTTTAGATATTAGATTATTAAGTTTGTTCTAGAATGTTATGCATGTTTGGTTTTATGGAAAGGAAAGTTAGTGACAAGAAAATGTAAAGAAATAGAAGTACGTTGTTACAGTTATGTCACTCAGCTATCTTACATCTGGCAAGTATTGACAAACCTTTTTCATTTTACTAGAGATGATTTCATGAGGAGTTTGTATTTTATTAAATCATTCATTTGAACATCAATTCATATCAGGTTTATCAATTCTTTACTAAGATGCTTTATACGATGAAAGCATTTTCGTTATAATTGCAAACTATTTCTTGTGACTCAAATGTAAAGTCATTTTTTAGTTATTTTTTTCTTTAAACATTGCGGGTTAGGGACGGGGAACTTTGATAATTAGGAAGCCTGGTGGGTGGATACAATATGGGGGACAAGATGAGAATGTCGATTGAGTCGTGAACATCTGAGTGAAAGTTCTCAAAAACAACCGACTCCATAAAGGAGAGCCCACTGGACTGGCGGTTGACAAAGGAAATAGAGGAAATGCGTATGAGCTAAGGCTGAATTGTTATGGTAGCCTTCCTTTGGATTCAGTCAAGGCTGTCTGTGTGTGAACCAACAGTACTCGGTGTGTGAGTAGTGCCTTTTTGTGAAGAGAGTACTGAAGTACTGGCTCTGAAGAAGGAGTTCAGTTTTTGTGTTGCAGTTTTGACCATGAGGAAAATATATGTTCATCAGGAGATATCATTGGTAATGGTGTGACCCTTTTGGGAATGGGACACGCATCAGTGATTTCACTGTATATAAATCACTGAAAAGATCGAGAGATTGAAGAGTTTAGATAAAGTAGATGCTAACTTTGAGGCGCATTGATTAAAGGGCCAAAAGTAATGGAAGAAACTTTGTCAAGACCAGTAGCTTTGTTGATTTGAATGGACCGGAAATGCTTTGGGCATATTTGTGTCTTGTTTTCAGTTTTCTAAATATAGAAACAAAAGTTCCGGTTTAGCACCAGATTACCGAGATAGTATTTGCCATTGAAGAAACGAAATCTAGTCGTCCGTTGACGTCACTTGAAGTTTTTACTGACGAAAATTTATAGACATTTTTCTCCGGCAACGAATGTCATTCACTTTCTAGTGTGGAGCGGTGTGTAAAAATAAATGTACACACCTTTACATACATACATACATATCAAAGCAAAGAGGATTAATAAGGAATTAGTAATCCCTGGCGAAATACTTCTTATGCTCTCGATAGATAAAAAATACACCAAGCTAACAAAGACCTCTTGTGGTTGCTATTGTATTCCAAGTAATCCGAAATCAAAATCCATCACCAGTCAAATTTGTATAGCTGTGGTTTTAATATCCAGTTGAGACCGCATATTTTTAAATAGTGATACATAAAATAGAAAAATGGGTTATATACATTTATTTATCTATTATAATCTTACAGTTGTTTCAGATACGTATTTTGGTGTGTTCATGGTTCAATCTTATCAATCGATCGATTGATCGACTGAAAATATAGGGAGACATTAGCTCAAAGCTATCTTCTTCAGAGCCAAAATAAATCTACTGCCCAAAGAAAAGAAGAAAAGAAAAAGGAAGAAATTTGTTCAATGTGGCATTTTTCCTATAGAACTAAGTAATCTATTTTTAACCATCAACCTTAAGCCAATACTGGTTCTTATCACGGGTAGATAGTATTGATATCTAGTAAAGAAATTTGATATCCTACAACCACCATGCAATCAGTGGCAGATTGTTGGCGATTACTAAATTTTGGAAAAAAATATTAGGAGAAATATATGCAAATGTAGAAACCGAAAGGTAGTGAGGGTACTACTTATTATTTTAAACTTGAAGTCCCAAAATCCATATATTCGTCATGGATTCATATAAATGTCAATAATTAACGGTAATGGTTAAAACAAGTTCAAAGTGAAGAAGATAAAACCAAAACAAAATTTTAAAAAATAAAGCCAAAACAAAACAAAAACAACATAAATAAAAATAAAATATTAATCACCTGTGGTAAGAGCCAACAATAACATCAGGTTAATGGCAAAAAAATAATTCTGCATAAAAAATGTCACATTGACCAAATACCTTCCCTTTTTTTTTTTTAAATTCTGGCAGTGTTTATTTTAGCTATGAAGAAGCTGACTTTGGGCTTGTGGTTTTCAATATTTTCAATCACTCAATTCGATCAATCGATCGATTGATAAGGATGAACAATGAACACGCCCACACGCATATCTGAAACTGTTGGAAGTCTATAGTAAATAAATAAATGCATATAATCCATTATTTCTGTTTATTTTACATATACACAGACACACACAGAACACACACACATATGTAGTGAAACTACCTATCGTCACTAGATACAAAACTGCTATCGCCATTCTTCTCATTTAAATATAAACAAACGCGAACGTAGCGGAAAACATTAACCTTGTCATCACGTGACTGATCATTATTCGAATCGGCAACTTCTTCGAACCGTTCCCGCCAGAACGCAAATTGACCAATCACAGCCCTTAATAAGGTCACGTGATAGAGTATATTTCTGATATCTGGTGAGCCGATAATTCGCTATAAATAAATCAACTCATACCCAACAAATTTGTCTCGGCCCAGTTTCTCTATAGAAACTGTTCCGTGTACCACACGACAGCAGCAGCAACAATCAGCCAGCGACCACTTCAACAGCTTCGTCCAGCCAACGATGACCACCGCCGTCGCCACATCAGCAACACCAGTCTACGACTACTATCCAGCATCATCGTCATGACCAACACGATTACTACCAAGCAGCCTCTACACCACCAGCGTCAACACGACTTACTATGTACACCAAACCACCGCGGCACCTCTCTCTCTTCGATTCTGTTAGGTGACTTAGCTTCACCACGATAAATAAACAGACAAGAGATTTCAGCCTGCGATAAACGTCTGTCCTCAAGGCCCTGGCATCGAAGCCAAAACACAACTAGTGATAAGCTCTGCCAAACGACGAACATCTGTATAACAAGAATCACGGCCCGGTATCGATGCCACGACATCACAACTAGTGATCAGCTCTGCCACATTCAGCCTCCCCTCACTTTCACATACAGAACTTTTCCTATAGTGTACTAAAGAACTGGTATAATTGCACACGTGTTACTGACTCTTTCTATATGCTGTAATATCTCACATACACATACATGTATCACTCACATACATACTTTTCATTGTATGACGGCCTGTCTTTGATTATGTTATTATATGTCACATTCACACTCTCACACAGACATACATCTTTAACGCTGCAATAAATATCTCTGTTATTCATCTTATACGGTTGTGGTCTTTCATTACTGGTCATCTATGTTATAGTCGCATAACATATCATGTATATCATCCATTGATTTGATATATAATTATGTGTTCGACCGTGTGACACGTTTAAATAAAAGGAGTCCTCTGTTTCTTCCATTCGTCACCATTTCTCCTTTTTTGAGTTCACCCGGTCGTTCCTTACAATTGGTGACCCGGTCGTTACTTACACATACATACATGCATACATATATGCATATATATATATATGCATATATATATGCATATATATATATATATATATATATATATATATATATATATATATATATATATATATATATATATATACACGCGTCTTATTTTTTATTATTAAATCAAGCCCTCATACAAAGCGTCATCACGGAAATTCTGATGATAACAAATTAAGTAAAAAAAAAAAAATTAAATAATTATGGGTATGAATTTTCTTGTATCTCAGAAAGGTCATTATGCCTATAATAAATACATGAACTGGCTCTATTTCACTTATTATTATTATTAGTCAGTTAAAATTTAATCAATTGTTTACTAAATCGTTCGCTCAATCAACCAGTCAGCTAAGTTGTTTCATCACCACTTGTGGATTCATCAATGGCATGCCTTCACATCAAGAATCTTGCAAATCAAAGACAAAAACGAAATATGAATACGAATTTGTGAAAATAAAATTAAACAGCCAATTTGTAGATTCCGAAGCAGTTAACAATATATAATTTCTGTAATTTGGAATTAAATTTTCTCATCTGCCCAGTTGCTAACCTCTAACTACTAAGTCTTCGTTTTATGGTTGTCTATTAAACAGTTATATAAACTTGTGGTGCGTGCAGTTAGTGAACTTTTTATAGGAATGATTTTTTAAATATTTGGAATTCTTTTTTTTTTTTTAATATATATTTGTTAATTGGAGGCGCAATGGCCCAGTGGTTAGGGCAGCGGACTCGCGGTCATAGGATCACGGTTTCGATTCCCAGACCGGGCGTTGTGAGTGTTTATTGAGCGAAAACACCTAAAGCTCCACGAGACTCCGGCAGGGGATGGTGGCGAATCCTGCTGTACTTTTTCACCACAACTTTCTCTCACTCTTACTTCCTGTTTCTGTTGTGCCTGTAATTCAAAGGGTCAGCCTTGTCACACTGTGTCACGCTGATTATTCCCGAGAACTACGTTAAGGGTACACGTGTCTGTGGAGTGCTCAGCCACTTGCACGTTAATTTCATGAGCAGGCTGTTCGTTGATCGGATCAACTGGAACCCTCGACGTCGTAAGCGACGGAGTGCCAACAACATATTTGTTAAAAGAAAATCTTTCCCACAAATGACATGGAATATTGTTTCAACAAGAAACACATATGCAAAGGTAGTAGCCTGAAAAAAAAAAACATGTTTGGTGAAGCTATTGACCAGATATATATTATGAGGTTATGAGGTAATGAACACTTTCGGTCGCACATTGAAGGTTTGAAGGTTTCTTTGTTTCTTTTGTACATTGGTAACTATCTCCAGCTCTTGGATAACAAGAACTCTGCAATGTGATATGATGTAACAGTCACAAGTTCAAGTCAACAAATTCTGTCGGTATTAGCTTCATTTTAAAGTTTCATAGAAAATTGCTAATCCGTAACCTTTAGTTAGTATGCGGAGTGTTTCCTCCAAGCTTGTGCTAGGCTACGTTCATCCAGGGTCGCAAGCAGCATGTTCGGGATAGTAGTAAGCTGTTTCTCTCCTCGAAATTAATCGTATTTTCCTGTTTTTGTTGATTTTAGTAGATGCTATCTGAATGCTATTATATAACGCATGGCACCTATGTAAAGTGACCTTAGGTGTCTTCTCTCTGTCTTTATCTCGGTCATGGAAGTCTGTCGCTATCATTATTCCTGTAATAGCTTCCAACTGATGTCAGAACTTTTCGGGTTTTAACATAAATGGAATGGAACTTGTCTATATCCCAATCAAGCTTCCTAAATTTTGGTACTGAAAATGTGCTATCGTATGTTGCCAATTCAGCGAGAGGAAACCTTCCACCATCATATCGTTAGTAAATAATATTTCAAGCATAATATTCGTTGGTCATTCTATCTTTGTTCACATAACATTGTACTATACGTTTATCCAAGTATCAAAGTATCTGAAGCACTTATTGTATGGAAAAGTGTCGATATTTGAGAAACATTATTAAAACTATTAATTTTAATGTTTAGGTTTCAAAATCTGTTTTATACACACTTTACAAGCATGAACATTTCTTTGAGTCAAATTACATCTCTGTATCAAAAGATCTTAAAATCATTAACAAATGAAATATAGATTACACTATTGCTATTTGTAGTTGTAAAAGAATTACTTCCAGAATGGATCTTGTACAAAACGGGGGCACCATTTTTCATTTATGCTTTATGTAGTGTTTTTGGTACTGAAAGACTTTCAAACTTCGTATACTTATCTATTTTGTGTTATAGAACAGAAAAAAATGTTTGTATTCGAATTTATTTCATGTAAAAAATTGTCTTATTTCGATAATTTCTACTAATCACTGACGTCTATTCAGTTGAAAACAGTTAGCGTTGTAACAGTGTATATCGTATTAATCCCCTAACCCTAACCCTAACCCTAACTAGACTGTTAACCCTAACTAGACTGTTAACTCTAACTAGACTGTTAACCCTAACCCTAACCCTAACCCCAAAACTAACCCAAACTCTAGAATCCGAACTCTAAAATTGTTACACACATAGATACGCACAGCGTAATTTATTATATAAACAATATATGCGTATAAATTACGATTAAACCGGATGAAATATGTCACAGGGAATAACATTTTTATGACCGGTCAGCAGTAACTCTATTCAGCTGAATAGACGTCAGTGATTGGTTGAAATTACAGAAATACGACAATTTTAACATGGAATAACTTGCGATGTACGTTTTTTTGTTAAGAAGACTAAGAGTAAAAGATGTTTTATATGACACATTCTACCAGTGTCCCAAGTTTCAAAGTGTTTCGTTAAGAAAATACTGGTGCCCCCGTTTTGAACAAGATCCTCCAGAATAAATAGAAACACATTCAGACTGTCTTTGGAATATTCCTTAACAAAAATCTATAGCGCTTGAGACACTCCTTAAGATTTCAGGTGCTTTAAACCCTTTCAAAAAGAAGCATCTAAGTACTTTTCAGCAAATTTCAAGAACTATGCACTGTATCGAAAAATATTCATTTCTAATCAAGTTAAACAGTTCAAATTTTCTATTTTAACCCCTTCGCAGGACAGTTTTATTTATCAAAAGTCATTCGGTACATTCATACACTCCTTTCTTTCCGCATACATACATTCCTATAATAAACGCATGTATGTCCGTACAGCATGTAGTGTGTGTGTGTGTGTGTGTGCGTGTGTGTGCGTGTGTGTGTATAAGTATGTGTCTGTCTGTCTGTTTGTCTGTGTTCTATTGAGATTTATTATAGAATATATCCCGGTACTTAAAACAGGTGTACTTTCTTCTATATTTAGAACTACAATCGTAGTTTTGATTTGATAATTAGGCAACAATGAGTTTAGTCACAACATAGTATTTATAGAATATATTTGATGAATTTGGGGATACAATCCTCTCAATTTTATTAAGCAAATAATAAATTTACGAAGACATTCACACACACACACACACACACACACACACATATGTATCATACCTTATACAAATGGGAGAAATAGACGCCCAAACATCAAATAAAGTGCTTACATTATTTTATTCATAAAAGTTACAACAGTATTCAGGAAGTTACAACAGTGACTCTACTTTAAATTTTAAATATAATAGCATATAATTAAACACATACAGACACACACACATACATACGTACACACACACACACACGCGCGCGCACATATATATGTATATATATATATATATATATATATATATATATATATATATATACGCACACAGACACATATACATATATATGTATACTTATATATGCGCACACGCACATACATACATACATATATATATATATATATATATATATATATATATATATATATATATATATATACATATATATATATATACACACACACACAAAATTATCTATATATAATGTGTTTTTTTGTTGTTGTTGTTTTTTGTTTTTTTGTTTTTTTGTTTTAGTAAGTCTCATGCTACTCTGAACTTTGCCTGTGGGTGCACAGGGTCTTCTGATAGCTTGCCTGAAGATCCTGTACAAAGTTAAGTTCAGACACTCTGGGGTGAAATGTTATTTGCAGTTCTCAGGCATCCTGTTGAGGTGCATATTTGTCTGTCATCCACATTACACAACGGAAACTAGAGACAGTTGCTGGCCGTTGCACTGCGGAAGTTGAGTGAAAAAAAATTAACAAAATAAAATTATTCTCAAACAGCACAACAGATCTATGGCATGTATTCAAAAGAAAGCATTAAAATTTCTCGTAGAGGTGAAGATAAAAGTGGGGAAAAAAAGAGTTGATTCCTGATAGATTTTCTTTGCCCAGATTTATTTTACTTTTCACCAAGTCTTTTTGATGTCGTTTGGCTGAGGATACATTGCGAAGTTAAGATAAAATCTGTTTTGGACTAAATGATTGATGTGGACAAATGTCCTCTTTCAATTAGGTATATTTACTCTGCATCTTCCGCTGTGATGAAATGATATACAGGATACCCCTGCGTTGCGAGAGTAATTAATTCGCTCTTGAAAATCTGGTCGTAACGCGAAATAAGTTTTTCCATTGATTTACATGTATTAAGCGATAATGAGTTCTGCAAGATTTTTAAAAAACCAATCGCAAAAGAAACTACCTTTATGCATGAAAATAATATTATCTAAGCATACGCAGTATAATATACATAAAACATTTTAAAAGTAATACTTTAGGAAATAAGTAAGGATCGTAATATCGTCATCGGATACGTTCTCACCACAAAAAAGGTTGACTACTGTCAAAATAAAGACACTAGACGAAAGCATAACAAACGGGAAACTGGACAAATATATATGTATATATATATATATATATATATATATATATATATATATATATATATATATATATATATATATATATATATATATATATATATATATATATATATATATGTATGTATGTATATATCTGTAGTATAATATGTGATAATTATTCGGGTGGCATAATAAAACTCCGAGTTTCGGATGTCGGGGCGGAAACCTGCTCCGGCGGCATCTCTTCAGGTTTCCGCCCCGAAATCCGAAACTCGGAGTTTTATTA
The DNA here is from genome assembly GCF_046866305.1 of Octopus bimaculoides. NCBI lineage: Eukaryota > Metazoa > Mollusca > Cephalopoda > Octopoda > Octopodidae > Octopus > Octopus bimaculoides. Next base: position 26,228,532 of record NC_142930.1, on the reverse strand, counting down.
TGGCAACCGAATAATTGTCACATGTTATATTACAGATAAATTCCTCTTTTTGCATAATATCGAGGTCTCTTTCATTCTTTTGTTGCCTTAACATTACTATTAATATATATATATATATATATGTATATATATATATATATATATATATATATATATATATATATATATATATATATATATATATATATATATATATATATATATGCAATTTTATGTGTTTGTATGTGTCCACAAATGTATACATATATGAATAGAACAGATATATAACCTATATAACATAGTTTATATAAATCATATTCATTCTAATAAGTATGTTTGATGTGTGTGTGTGTGTGTGTGTGTGTGTGTGTGTGTGTGTGTGTAAGCATTCTTTTTCATTCCTGTGCTTGTGAGTGAGTGGTTGTGCTGTATGTAATATAACATGTAAATACACCATAGATGGTAATTATTACACGCATACATACACTGAAAATATATAATATGTAATATGTAATATGTAATACACATCAAATGTACAACGCCCATAAACGCAACACAGACTATATAACACACTCAACCTTGTCCCAACTAATGCCCCCAAGCATCACCCACGTTACCACAATGCTCACCACCTTTACTTCCTTTGCCACCACTATCGTCACAGCAACCCTCAGTACCATATCAAACCATCAGCAGCAGTAGCAGCAGGGCGACTACCAAAACTATCATTACCGCTCTAAAACTAACTTCATTACTAGCCCACCACAACTACCCTAATACTATTAGCATCACTACTGTTCCAGCCAGCCCCCCTAACATTACCTCTAACAACAGCACTGCCAACACTAGCAGAAATAAGCAGACACACATTCAAGTAGCAAAAACATAGTATATACCGAACCGTTTCATAAAACCGGAAACTAAGCATAATTATTGCCCTCAACGTGGACTGTTTTCCAGCTGTTGTTTTCTTTTCATTCATTTTTTTCGAAAACTCCCTTTATTTTTTTTTTCTTCTTTGCCCCTGCATATAAAAGTTCGCATCTTTCTCCCAGATTTTAAAATTACACGACTGTCTTCCAGTTTATCCATTGCAATTCATTGTATATTCTTTCGCATCTTGAAGAAAGGTGGGTGGGGGTGGGGGTTTATAGCTAGAAGAAAGAAGTGCTAATATGTCTTTATATAACTAAAAGTTTTCTGAAGTGCATAAGCCCTACATTGCAATAATAATAGCTTGTCTCCTTTTCCACTTTAATATACACAAACGAATACGTATAAGAACTTTTGAATTTCTTCACCGATAATGGTGTTTGCATACCGAAGGGCTTGGTAAAAATTATTAATTGTTAATTTATTAATAAATTAATAAATTGTAAGTATATATATATATATATATATATATATATATATATATATATATATTGCCGAACAGCTAAATTATGGGGAAAAACACACCAGTTGTCAAGCAATGGTGGGGGCACAAACATAGACAATCATACACAAATATATACACACATGCATATATATATATATATATATATACACGACAGGATTCTTTCTGTTTCCGTCTATCAAATCCACTCACAAGGTTTTGGTTGGTCCGAGGCTATAGTAGAAGACGCTTGCCCAAGGTGCCACGCAGTAGGACTGGATCCGGAACAATGGCGGTTGGGAAGCAAGCTTCTTACCATACAGTCTCGCCTGTGCTTAAAAAAGATGTTTCCCAAGTGAGGATCGAACTCACGACTTTCAGATACCTGTTTTCTAACTTGATTATGAGCATGACGCGCTGCCTACTGCGCTACCTGCGTATTTGGGGTTACTTAATTATCAGTATATTACTCTCATCAAACCAATATTCTGCCATCTCACCACCTTGGTGTGTCAAATAATATTAGAAATTTAAGTTTAATTGTGGAAAACAACCTAATTTCGAATGCACACGTCAACAATAAAGTTGATATGACCTCCAGAATATGTTCATCGGTCCTTACAACTTTCCAGTACAGTGTTCCAGATATCATCAGGTTTCTCTTCTCCATATTTGCTAGGTCTTTTCCCTTGAATACTGCTGCCTACTGTAGTTCCTCAATATGAAAGAAAATTTAAAGCGCTCAGAGGTCGATCACACGCGCCTAAAAGTCATGATAAAACCTTGATTATTAGGGTCGCCTTAAAAAAACCTAAAATTGTATTCCCTCTAACGTTGCTTTGAGCACTGCATCATTTGTACAATGTGGAAATATTCCATCAACATTGTCCATACTATGCCAGTTCCAAGTTCGCAAGAAATCCAAGATTCCCCCACACACACTCACATACACACACAACGTGTACCATACGCTCCCGAAAAAAATCCGGGCAGCCCGAAGGAAATTAAGGGGAAAGACTTCATAACATTCAAAAAGTGCATGAGAGATTATCATGCGAGTGTGTTATATGCTTTATGGTGACTTAAAGATAATGCTATTAACTTAGACATGGCCCAAACCTATGTGAATTATTCAAGTTTGTATATATATATATATATATATATATATATATATATATATATATATATATATATATATATAGTAGGCGTCCATAAGTCGCAAGACGCTTGGGATCTACGCCCAAAGAAATCATGTTAGCTGCTGATGATGGTGTAGCGTCTGTAGTGGCTCTACAGGCCCACACAGAAGTGGCAGTCACGCATACTGCGACTGCATTTGAAGGAGCTTTCTGACGGCACTACTGGTTTTTCCTTCGGTCGTGTGCACTTTTCTTTGGTGGCGAGTTCCTGTTTTTCTTCCGCTCGCTTCATCCCCTTTCGCAGTATTTGTCTCCAGTGTGGGCGATCATTTGCAGCCTCTTCCCATCTCAAGACGTCCAGATCAAGCGACTTCATATCCCTCTTACAGACGTCTTGAAGCGAAGATGAGTTCGTCCTCGTGCTCTTGTGCCGGTGGCCAATTCCCCATACAGAAGGTATTTTGGGATCCTTACGTCCGGCATGCGATGTACATGACCGAGACAGCGCAAACGACGCTGCTGGAACAGGGTGAGTATGCTGGGTATCTTGGATATAAACTTAGTTTATATATATTTTCAGTGTTGTTGTTTGTTGGCACTCCGTCGCTTACGACGTCGAGGGTTCCAGTTGATCCGATCAACGGAACAGCCTGCTCGTGAAATTAACGTGCAAGTGGCTGAGCACTCCACAGACACGTGTACCCTTAACGTAGTTCTCGGCGATATTCAGCGTGACACAGTGTGACAAGGCTGGCCCTTTGAATTACAGGCACAACAGAAACAGGAAGTAAGAGTGAAAGAAAGTTGTGGTGGAAGAGTACAGCAGGGTTCGCCACCATCCCCCGCCGGAGCCTCGTGGAGCTTTAGGTGTTTTTGCTCAATATACATTCACAACGCCCGGTCTGGGAATCGAAACCGCGATCCTATGACCGCGAGTCCGCTTCCCTAACCACTGGGCCATTGCGCCTCCATTTTCAGTGTACGTTATGATTTCCCCCAGTATATATGTATATAAAATATTAAGGGTTTTAATCTCCTAAATATCATATACTCAGTTAAACAGATTCTTCTCTGCAATGTTTAACTTTTTTATTTTGCTATTTGTTTGCTTCTTTTTTCTTTTATGCTTTTATTCTTTCGAGACGTCTTTAACTGGTCCCTCTTCTGAAGGGTCAATTATTTTGATCGATGCCATCAGATGTTCTAAACACTTACGCTCATCTTACACTCAGTTACTTGCAGGTCAAATTTGAATCAGTCACCTAAAAAAAGAGGTATCATAAGGCGAAATAAGCGTGACGGGATGGTGTTTGTCTTTCATGAATGGCTTCCTTTAGTTGTATATAATTTAATTAAGGAATGTGAAGGATGAGGGCTTAGTTTGTAGACAAACAGAACGTCGGTCGAATGGAGATGGGGAAAGAAAAATAGAAGAATAAGGAGAGGAACAGTGTCTTACATGCTTGTAGACGCACACATACATGCGCATACATACATACATTCATACATACATACATGCATACATGCATACATACATACATATATGTGTGTGTGCGCGCGCGCGTAGTGTGTGGGGACACAAGCATGATTGTGTGGTTAAGACGTTTGCTTCGCAACCATGAGTCGTTTTGGGTCGATCCCACTACATAGAATTTTAAACACATATTTTACTATAGCCTAAGGTTGACACAGAATTAGGTAGATTGAAACATTATATAAACCAATTGAGCGGACTGTTCTTTGTCCACATTGTGTAAAGCATGTTCCTGCTAGTTATGTTAAAGACTAGGTATGTACTTATAATTTCAATATACATCAGGATTTCTTATATGTGTGTATATAGCGTATTTAGGAGTTTGCACTGCCGCGTGTCAAACTCCTAAATATCTGTGTGTGTGTGTGTGTGTGTGTGTGTGTGTGTGTGTGTGTGTGTGTGTGTGTGTGTGTGTGTGTGTGTGTGTGTGTGTGTGCGCGCGCGCGCGTGTGTGTGTGCGTGTGTAAGTGTGCGCGAATGTGTACACAAAAAAGTGGAAAAACAAAAGCAAAAAGGAAAGACAAGTTAAGTTCGTGATTAAAATTATTAGGCTGACGCCTAGAGAAATTATAAGAGTTGATTGTTATGACGCTTCGGATAATGGCTTTCTTCCGACTAGAGTGTAAGATGAAAAACGAATAGAAAATGGGATAAAAACCTGAACAAATAGAAGAAACACTTCAGACGAAAATGGAATGGTCTACAAACTCATTGGCTCACTAGAAGTTAAATAATGGACTAAAAGGAAAATAAATGTGGAAAGATAGGTGTATCTATATACGTCTTAGTATATTTGTAAATGTATGGTTATGTGAAGGATTGTACGCTCATCTTACACTCAGTTACTTGCAGGTCAAATTTGAATCAGTCACCTAAAAAAAGAGGTATCATAAGACGAAATAAGCGTGACGGGATGGTGTTTGTCTTTCATGAATGGCTTCCTTTAGTTGTATATAATTTAATTAAGGAATGTGAGTGTATTCGTGCATAGTTATTATATATATGTATATTCTTTTATTTGTTTGTCATTTGACTGCGGCCATGCTGTAACACTGCCTTTAGTCGAGCAAATCGACTCCAGAACGTATTCTTCGTAAGCCTAGTATTTATTCTATCGGTCTCTTTCGCCGAATCGCTAAGTTACAGGGACGTAAACACACCAGCATCGGTTCTCAAGCGATGTTGGGGGACAAACACAGACACACAAACATATATATATACGACGAACTTCTTTCAGTTTCCATCTACCAAATTCACTCACAAGGCTTTGGTCGGCCCGAAGCTATAGTAGAAGACACTTTGTCAAGGTGTCACACAGTAGGACTGAACCCGGAACCATGTGGTTGATAAGCAAGCTTTCTTATCACATAGCCACTCCTGCACCTTATATATATATATATATATATATATATATATATATATATATATATATATATATATATATATATATATATATATATATATATATATATATATATATATATATATATATATATATATATATATATATATATATATGTTGTTGTACTTGGGGATGGTCATATTGCCAGTTTAGCCAATAAAAACACACGCACTGTATATTTGGTGTTAATTTGCTTCAGCTTTATATTACATTAATCTTAATCTTATTTCGGCCAGAGTTCTTTCGATTAATGTAATATAAAGCTGAAGCAAATTAACACCAAATATACAGTGCGTGTGTTTTTATTGGCTAAACTGGCAATATGACCATCCCCAAGTACAACAACATCTGTTTCAACACACGATTTCACATCAAAAATCTTGCAAAACAAATATGTATATATATATATATATATATATGTATATATATATATATATTTCCATATATATATTCCCATATATAAATATATATATATATTCCCATATATATATATATATATATATATATATATATATATATATATATATATATATACACAATCACACACATACACCTCAACGCTATGGTGTACACATTTTTGCGTACATACACACGCACGTGTGTGTGTGCATGCCTGTGTGTGAGCGGGCGTGTGTGGTGGTGTGTGCGACCGAGGGGTGTTAAAGCGGGAGTTAAGCGGGGTAAGTGCATGCGTCAGTTTTCTTTGGATATGTTTAACTTCAGTAGTGACATGTATGTGTGTGTATGTGTATGCGATGTGATGTCTTTTGGAAGACGTGTTAGAGGAGTTTGGGTGGTAAATTGAGCCGAGGAAAAAAAACGAAATGCTGCTCTCAGTGAAACGTGAAGTTCGCGGATCAGATAGACGGTGTATCGGGGGGGGGGGTCCGTATAGCGAAGGTAACAGCTAAGCGAAGTTAGTTTTACAAGCTGAATATCATGAAGATGTTTCATCAATCGATCAGCAACACTGCAGCCGGTTTGACAGATATAAAAAAGCATTGTAGGGAGATCAGTTAAAGCAATATATGACAGCGGTAGAGGTGCAGAAGGAATAAGGAAATATTGAAGATGTGGAGGTTCGCTCTCGCGAGGAAAGTAGTGCTGATAAGGAACAAACAAGTGTTGCAATGCGACAGGAACAAAGAGATGACCCAGGTAAAGTGGAAGAGGCAGAGGAGGGAGAGCTATGGATGAGTAGTCTTGTAGATTATAGGCCCGTTTGAACGAATGTTGTGGATTAAGCAAGATGTGGAAGGTGATGAGGTCCGGCTAAAGAAGGCTCAAGGCTCGTAGGATCTTATGGCGAATGGAGTAAAGTCGAGGTTGGAGAAAATGGAGGAAACGCAGTCTATGTATCGGTACAATCCGAGAAAACTAGCGATGATCTGCGTCGGCAACAAATCTGAATAGCAGAATGAATTATTTTGTAGGAGAAGGAAGAGAAGTTTCAGGCAGAAGCATTTGTCGATGACATCTGAAGGATTCTGACTGAATCGCAAGGTTTCTCTCTTCTCTCAAAATAGTAAAACTACTTTACTAACTATTTATATGTTCGAATTCAGACGGTTAAGAGAGAGGCAAGGCATTTTGCCTAGCGTTCAACTGATTCTGCTAATCTAGCGATCTGATTTAAACTAGCATGCGCATGCGCACATACACAGCACGCACACACACACACACACACACACACACACACACGCACATACACACAGTTAACACACACACTCACATAACTGTGTGTGTGTATGTGTGTATACGTGTGTGTGTGTGTATTGCGTGTATGTATGCATGCATGCACGCATGTATGTATGTATGTATGTATGTATTCTGATTATATGTCTGTGCACACGTTTGAATGTGGTGTGTGCCAGAGGGTTTGCAAATCCAATGGGGGTCTTAAAAGACATGTTAGGATCCACAATGAGCAGAACTTACTTGCAGGTATTGGTAGTGCAAATCAGAGGTGCAATCTGTGTGGGTGTTTTTTCAAAACACTGTCTGGTTTAAAAAGCCACATCAGACGCCATGAAAGGGCTAAGGTGTAGGTACAGGAGGTGGTCAAACTCTGTTTAAGGAGTAGACAACCACCATGTATGTATGTATGTATGTATGTATGTATGTATGTATGCATGCATGTATGTATGTATGTATGTATGTATGTATGTATGTATGTATTTCTGCTATACATACATACACACACGCAAACATACAGATAAAAATGGGGAGAAAGAGAGAGAGAGAGAGGAAGGAAAGAAGGAAGAGGGAGAGAGAGAGAGACAAGGTACACAATTTTTAGGTATGAAAATAAAAGAGGTCACAGATATACAATTTATGCATATGGTGTATGATACACACACACACATTTACACACATGCACACACACATACAAGCATATTTATACACGCATACAAATATACACATATGTATGTGTATGTATGTGTATATATATATATATATATATATATATATATATATATATATATATATATATATATATATGCACAGAGAGAGAGAGAGGTGGGGGCAGGTTAAAAAAAGATTCTTGGAAAGATGTCATGCTAAGGGATGTTTTTGTATTGCATCAATATTCTTTTTTTTTTTTTATTTCTTCTGCGCTAACCTTTTTTATTGCGAAGTACCGGATGTTTCCCTGATTAGACAGGATGTTGTGTTTGCTTTGTTGTGTTTCATTTCTTAGTTTTCATTCCTCCTTTATTTCGCTGTTGCTGACAACCCACGCATACTCAAAGGAAAGACCATGAGAACTGTAAAACAAGATCGAGAGAATTCTTCTTTACCAAGATTTTGGTTAAGTAATGCCGCCAAACGACCAGACAATTACAGGCGACTACATTTTGTATTTATCCGCATATTCTTCTTTTTTTTTACTTTTCTCCTCCTTCCTCTCTTTTTATTCCTTCTTGTTCTCTTTCTTATGGCTGAATCGGAAGAGCGCTAGAAAAATATTTGACTCAATATATGTTCCGAGTTCAAATTTCGCTGTTAAAAGTCATGCTTTGCATTAAATATATATTTTAGCTTCCACGAATAAACCACAGGCCTCCCGGCAACCAGGGGATCAAAACGAAGCAACTGTCTATTATTTTGGACTTACGTTAAAGTCATCGTCAGGACTCGTTCATTTATCTCTGGCTACTGAGAGAAAAGTGAAGAAAAGTTGGTTTCAAGATAGAAGAGAGATTTTACAAAGTATTTTATTGACCAAAAAATTAATTTTTTTTTTTTAATTAGGATCTTTCAAAGCAAATTAATGAAACACGAGCTAAGTATGCAGGACTCCTATTTACTACTGTGCGTAGTGCCAACTTCATACAATCTGTTTCTCTCAAGGTGGACTGAACCATTCGAGAAGTTAGTATCTTGATTATTGACACGGCACGGTGTCGTTAACAAAATATGAACCATTAACCTCTTCACTCCGAAACCCTATAAACCAGGATGACTCTAATTCTAATCTAAATTGAATTATGTAAAAACTAGCTAACAAGAAATCTAGTCGTTGTACTTGCTAGAAACAGCAACAAACTATCATTCAAAAGAAACATCAAAACACTTTAATTAGTCCTTGATAATTAAAGGAGTGGGCACTAGTCTTTTGCGACTAACATTCCCAATTGCTCTAGCAAATATTTCAGGCATATGGTAAGAAGTTTGCTTCCCAAACACATGGTTCCCGGTTCAGTTCCACTACGTGGCACCTTGGGCAAGTGTCCTACTATGGCCCCGGGCAGACCAAAGCCAATGTGTATGTGTGTGTGTGTGTATGTGTGTGTGTGTGTGTGTGTGTTTGTCACCACCGCTTGACAACCGATGCTGGTGTATTTACGTCCCCGTAACCTTGCAATTTGGCAGAAGTACTGATAAAATAAGTACCAGGCTTAAAATAAAAGTACTGGGGTCGACTCATTTGACTAAAAGTTTTTCAAGGCGGTGAACTTAAGCAACTGAGAGTGAAGTATTTTGTCCTGAAACCCAAAGAAACGCCAGCAGTCTATTCGAACCAACAACATACGAACATGTAGTACAATTCTTATTTACTCAGTCATTTTACTTCGACAATTTCAGTATTGGAGTTGGCTGGAATTGTTCAACGTTTCGACCAAGATCAGTCTTAAGTAACATACTCTTTTCTACGCTAGGCAGAAGGCCCGAAAATTTTGGGTAGGGGACCAATCGATTAAATCGACTCTAGTACACGCAACTGGTACTTAATTTATCGACCCCGAAAGGATAAAAGGCAAAGTCGACCACAGTGGAATTTGAACTCAGAATGTAAAGACAGACGAAATACCTATTTCGTTATTGCCCACAAGGGGCTAAACATAGAGGGAACAAACAAGAACAGACGAACGGATTAAGTCGATTACATCGACTCCAGTGCGTAACTGGTACTTAATTTATCGACCCCGAAAGGATGAAAGGCAAAGTCGACCTCGGCGGAATTTGAACTCAGAACGTAACGGCAGACGAAATACCGCTAAGTATTTCTCCCGGCGTGCTAACGTTCCTGCCAGCTCGCCGACTTCCTTAAGTAACATGCTGAATAATCAAAGGCATTTCAGCTGTAACCAGTCTATCCCTTAATGTATATCGGAAAGAAGGGTGCGAGCTGGCAGAATCGTTAGCATGCCGGGTAAAATACTTATCGGTATTTCGTCTTTACGTTCTGAGTTCAAATTCCACCGAGGTCGATTTGCCTCTCATCATTTCGAGGTCGATAAAATAAGTGCCAGCTGATCATTGGGGTCGATGTAATCGACTTGCCCACTTCCTCGAAACTGCTGGCCTTGTGCCAAAATTTGAATCCAATGTATATCAGAAATTATTTTGTGCAATGTATGTTTCGTAATTGAAGATTTATGGTGTGATATTTTTAAAGATTTTGTACTGTTATTTTAACAGATCGAAAAACTGTTCAGGGCCCCTTTTTGCTGGCTCGATCTGGGATTGCTAAGGAATTATGCTAGTATAAGAGGGAGGGAAGTCAAGAATGAGTGAAAAAATGTTTTGGATTCACTGTTGCTATTGTTTTTATCGTTCTTTTTTTTTTTTCGTGAAATCTTTTGTTTATTTTATTTTCTAAATTCTTAGTTTACCGTTGAGTTCCTCGAAGGAAATGTACACTGCAGGAGGCGGATAGTTAGCAGGATGGGTGGGACAAAAAAAAAGTGGGGGGATGAAATGAAGAAAAACGATGAAATAGCAAAGTATTTGAGATGAATTGTTAACGAAATACTCCAGCTTCAATCTTGACTTCGTTAAGATTAAATACGTTGAACAAAGAGGAAAAGAGGAAATCTTCATTGCTACGCTACCTACCTCCCCCTCTCTTTCATCCTATACGTGTGTGTGTGTGTGTGTGTGTGTGTGTGTGTGTGTGTGCAAACATGCAAGCACACACACAAACAAACAAACACGCAGGCAACTACAACCAAATGTTGTTTCCTATTTCATTTTTTTTTATTTTGCTTCTTTTACCTTTTGTAATGTTTCTCTGTTGTTTTACTTTTGTACTTGTTTCCTGGGTGGTGGTGAGGGGTGCTTTAGTTGAGGTTGAGTCTTGTTGTTTTTTTTAATGGCTCTAATGATTCTAAGAATATAATGTTATTTAGTGATGGTAGTTTCTTTGTACTAATGTTTCATCTTATCTTGTATGTACTTGCGGTCGGATTTGATGTTTAAAGTTATTTTCCAAGAATTGTCAATTTGTAGTTGTATAACATTTTGTATGACTCATTGCTCCTTCAATGTTAAAGTCGAATAGGAGACACATTAGAAGACTAATTGCTGTTTTAAATCAGCTTTAGGTCAGAGTTCCCAATTCCCTTCTCTTTAGCTATTGCATACGGAAACATGGACACACACACACACATCATTGTACAGACATACACATATACGTACAAGCATACATATATACATACTTATATACATACATGTATACATACATGCATGCATACATACATATATATATATATATATATCGTGTGTGTGTGTGTGTGAGAGAGAGAGAGAGAGAGAGAGAGAGAGAGAGAGAGAGAAGGAGAGAGGGAGAGAGAGAAGGAGAGAGGGAGAGAGAAACGTTAAAGCGTCGGAAAAGAACGCTTTGTATTATTTGGGGTCTTTACTTCCTGAGTTCACATCACGTGGAGGTCAACCCTTCACCCTTTTGGTGTTGATAAAAGTAAAGTACCTATCAAATACTGAGGTCCACCATATCAACTAAGTCTCTCCCCTAAAAATTGTTGGCCTTTTGCCGAAATCAGAAATTATTATTATTATTTATTGTCTTTGCACAGCTTCTAACGCTGGAGATGTACTATGGCGTCAGCTGTTCACTACAAGTGAACTAAGGTAACACCTCTTATTTTTTCTATGGCTTTCGGCTACTGAATGGTCAGAGCAGCGAGGAACACGTCCAGCCGCTGTCAAGGCTGGCATCATCATCATCATCATCATCATCATCATCATCATTATTATTATCATTATTATTATTATTATTATTATTATTGTAATTGCCTTCACACAGCTTCTAACGCTGGAGATGTACTATGGTGTCAGCTGCTCACTACCAGTGAAGTAAAGTAATACCCCTTATTTTTCGAGCACCAACCGGAGTATTCGAGCGGTTCCAAGCAGTGCTGTTTTCTGCAAGTGCTCCACCCTTACTGCAGCCCCTATTTGTTCCATGTATTATTATTATTATTATTATTATTATTATTACTATTATTATTATTATTTGTTTGGCTTTTACTTTGTATTTGTACAAGTTGACTCAAAGTCTCACCCACAGACCTCAAGAGACAATAAATTATAAGTTCGAGTTGGTGTTATAACTAGAGTACCATATATTTGGTTGGTTTTGCACTAGAGAATGTCTGGGAAAAACATTATAAAATTAGGAGTTTCTTTTAAAAGTAATTTATAAGATGATAGTATGATGTTAAGGTGACAGTAAACGATGTTTTGTTATTACGTGCATTTAAAAGTATTTTGACATTGTCCGCAGATTAAAATGATTTTGGGATTACATAGACAATATTTTTCGTAGGATGTGAGCAGTTCCCATGAGCACTACTTTTTGAATTTCTTCTATTTTTGGATTTCCTGGTATGATAGGTAGCAATCAGCTCCTTTTGCTATCATTTCTAGGGTACCTATGACAACAGATATTGTTTTAGTCCACATTTAGTCCCACATTTTGCTAATTTCTATTTCAAGATCTTTATACTTGCCCAGTTTTTGGTATGTTATCTGGTATTAACTTGTCATCTGTACATCCTCCATTTATTTCTTTATAGAATCTCTTCTGATCTACTCTGAATAACTATTCTGGTGGTAACTCTCCATTCTTTGGTCATATCTTGCCATCTTTGCTTACTTTGCAACGAGGCGCTGTTTCAGTTCCTCCATTACTACTTTCAGGCCCTTTCTTTCAATATTATACTTTCTTTTCAGCGCCCTGTATTTCTGTTCGCTTTTAAGCTCCCCTTTTTCTTTTCGGTTTAACACAGTACTTGTTAGAGAGGAGAAATTTTCCATTATAGATGTCATCGGACCGTAGGGCACGTGTTTTTGTGTCATTATTCTTCATCAGCAACAGACATTGAATCTGTCATTCATCATCGTTTAAAACTTACCGATCCTATAGGGTAGTGAATAAATTTGTTTGTTTGTGCAAAGCTGGAATTAATAAACGGAAGCACACTAAATAGCGATGATTAATATACACACTTACACGCATATACATGAATAAACATACACACGCGCGCGCACGCACGCACACACACACACACACACACACACACACATATATATATATATATATATATATATATATATATATATACATATATACATATATATATATATACATATATATATATATATATATATATATATATATATATATATATATATATATATATATATATATATAAAAGTAAATGAGTATATGCATATATACGTACAGGTATGTGCATACCGACATCCACCTGTATGTATAGGTGCATATCTGGGTACAGGACATTGCACACAAATGTAGACGAGAACACACGAGCCACATAGAGAACATTCTACTTCTTCAGCTACCCACGTTTTAACACCGGCGTTTCGACGAGCTTCGGGCAGGACGCAACGTTAAAACGGCTCGTCCCATGGATCGCAGATTAAATCTGTATACGCAAATTAAATCTAGCCATGGAGGAATGTAGTGGCGGACGAAAAACAAGACAGGAAAACAAACAGAAGGCTTTACGGCCAGACGAGAAAAATTATGTGTGTATGAACGCGATGAGGCACGGAACCGAGAGAGACAGTGGTAGCGTGTGTTACTTGGCGAAAGCCAAGGAAGGAAAGGATTATTGACCGGAAGCATGTGACCATGCCGGTGTAAAGGGAAGAGAGAGAGAGTGGTAGAGGGAGAAAGAGAGGGAGGAAGTAGAAGAATGGTGAGCAACGAGAGGAAAAGAGAAAGAGAGGAAATACGAGGGGGAAAAGGAGATACGTAGTAGTAACAGAGGAAGAACAAGAGGGGTAAGGCGAGATACGTAGTAGTACAGAGGAAGAACAAGAGGGGTAAGGCGAGATACGTAGTAGTACAGAGGAAGGACGAGGGGGGGGGGGGAGAAAGGAAAGAGAAAGAGATAGAGTAGCGTCGGAGGATAAGTTTACGAACTACTTACAATTTTTGTGAGACGCTGCGTTCAATCATGTAAAAACAAAAGTAAATGAGTATATGCATATATACGTACAGGTATGTGCATACCGACATCCACCTGTATGTATAGGTGCATATCTGGGTACAGGACATTGCACACAAATGTAGACGAGAACACACGAGCCACATAGAGAACATTCTACTTCTTCAGCTACCCACGTTTTAACACCAGCTGGAATTAATAAACGGAAGCACACTAAATAGCGATGATTAATATACACACTTACACGCATATACATGAATAAACATACACACGCGCGCGCACGCACGCACACACACACACACACACACACACACACACACACACACACAAACACATATATATATATATATATATATATATATATACATATATACATATATATATATATACATATATATATATATATATATATATATATATATATATATATATATATATATATATATATATATATATATATATATATATATATATATATATATGTATATATATATATATATGGGAGCATTGTGGTTTAAATTCCCTTTAAACTTACTTTTTTCCAGGCTGCAACGTGTGTGCTATCACTAGCAGTTAGAGCGACCACATAAAGACTACCGTCTTATCTCGCACCTAATGACGTAAACATCAGTGATGACGTCGATGGATCAACACTTCAATTTCTTGTTTGAGTCAACTTAATTTCCAGAGAAGCCATAAAATAAAATTTTAAAAACAAATTATCTACATCATTTATCGTTTGATACTATTGCATGCAATGGTATATTTTGATAGCGTTGCGTTGGTTGAATCAAATGTCCTATACTTGTTTACTGTGCTTTCTTATCTAGACCAGAAACCCTGACCAGTGCGTTTCTCTGTGTTCATAGTTTATCGCTTGGCAAACTTGTCATCAACAAAGGATAGCATTCTTCTGCATCAGCAACAAGAGTAATAGCCATCACAACAGCAACCACAACGGCAACAGCAGTAACGAAGCTAACAACAATTTTCTTTATTTGATTCAGGAGTTTCAGCTTTCAGTGAATCGTAAATATTTCGTGATTGCTAAACTATGCTGTGAACAAATTTACAGTGCACAGTAAGTGGTGTGTCTAATTCCTGACGAGAAACTTCGCCAAATGAAAGCGATTCTCACCTCATACAATACAAGGCATACGTTTGTAAATGTCTCGGGCATTTTATTTTATTTTTTTTCCGAGACAGTAATTTTTTAACTGCTATTTGATGTCAGAAGTTACTTAAAGACTGTGTCCTTGTAATAAATGAAAAGAGACTTGCTCTAGATGTGTATACAGTGTAACCTACTTATAGCTGATGAAAATTAATAGCAAAACCTATTCCTTTTTTTTATATGTCTTTTGCAAGCTTTTTCTCAACCGTTCCGTGTTCAAGAGTAACATGAATACATGGATTTAGGAAAATCATTTCTTGTAGAAAACAAGATATTTAAAGCAGATAAACTGTATAAAATAGATATACAAAATTAATTATAAATGCAAGCGTAATGACTTTCAACATACATACATAGATCATTATCATCATAATCATCACCATTATTATTATTATTATTATTATTATTATTATTATTATTATTATTATTATTATTATTATTATTATCATCGTTGTTAAACAGTAATTTCGTCCAAAAATGTTGAAATGTAAATTCAGTACTTCATTTCATATTCATTTCGTAGAGTAGAATCGCAACGTGTCGAGTGAATAGTGCCGAGAAGTCTGTTCTTCATAACCTGCAAATGATAAAATCCCAAAAAGTCAACGAATGTTTTATTAGCTTAGTGTTGGAAATTCAATTCCCGCCGTTTGTTGCTTTTTTGCAAAGGAGAGGGTTCCTTACCCATTCTGCACAACAGAACAATTAAACAAAAGATTCGATGGGCACAGATATGACGTCAGGTACAATAACAGTAGATCGATAGAACTTGCCGAACATTTTGCATCAAACGGCTGCAATTTTGAAAAAGATACGAAAATGCATATTCTCAGAAAATATTCTGAATCAGCTACACTGATGTTTTTTGTATATAATATACATGTTATTAAAATGGATGAAGGGATGATTATTGAATGGTTATTATTTTGATATTATGATATTTTTAATAATTTTTCTATCTTTATATAATAAGTATTTCATATTAATTCATTTGGTACTTATTGTTGGTTGAAATATATATATATCTAATTATTGTTCTACTTACGATCTGACGAGTAGCTATATTTTTGAATAGAATTTATTTTCGATAATTTCAATTGATTTTAATCGATTTAAATTTCTTTTCTATTTGAAAATTAGTTATGAAACACGTGTAATTTGTTTATTATATTTATCTTATGATATTTACTTTACTTTATATTATACTCATTTATTGTGCTTTTAAATATTAATTTTTCAAAATGTGATAGTGGATTTTCATCGATGAGTTATTGAAACTTGGTTATTTTCCCTAAAACTATATATTTTATATATATTTTATCTATAAAGCTCAATTTCATTTTAATTTTTTATAAATTGATTTTAATTGAGTTTTTACCTGCAATTTGGATTTTGTCCCTAATATTATTATATATATATATATATATATATATATATATATATATATATATATATATATATATATATATATATATATATATATATGGAATGATGTGAATAAATTCAAACTTGTTACCAGTTCAAATATGCTGGGACATATTCGAATCCGCAAGAAAGCCGTTCACTGTATTATGTCATGGAGAAACTTCCTCGTTGTAGACAAATAGGTGTAAACTAACCAAGTTATTCTGAAACTCCTCTAACCAGACTAATGGATGCATGCATTAGTGGTTATCTCCTCGCAGCATCATATACCAGAAATAGAAACGCTATGAACTGACAAGAGATGGATATCTCCTATATTGCCGTCATTGTACTATGACTGGTTGCGCTGATTGGGGGCTCGCAGTAAATAAAATATGGAATGGAAGCGCTAAGCATTGATATGTATAAATACAAACTTGATACTAGTTCAAATATGCTCGGGGCACATTCGTACCCAGCCATTCCGGAAAGTTGGAGCGCAATAAGATTTATCAAGGTTGTGTAAGCAATGATCATAGATATCGTTTACCATATATTGGTGAGGAAGCATTCTTTCAAATTTTTGCAGAAGGATTTGATCATATGTCAACATCTCGAAATGTGTTCGTTATTTAGATGTAAGATTGGTATGGGATCACGGATGATGTAGAGCTTCTCCATGAAGCAGAAGTCACATGACTTTAATTCTTTCTTCTGTGCTTGTGCCTTATTTAACAGTTCCTATAAGATTTTATGCATTTGTGCCCCTTCTATGATGCTGTTTTGTTGAACAATTTATGACAGTTGTGTCTGTCTGGGAAATATTTTGCAACTCATGTTTCTGCACCAATGTTCTATGTCGGTCAAGTACTCAGTTCGGTTAAAGGTGACTATCCTTTCGCTGATGTTCATTGGAACCTGCTTGATTACGTTCGGACAGTTGACAGGACGCAAATGTAATACGAGTTGTTCTTTGGTTTTTCAAATAACACAAACGATTTTGCGTTCAGTTTAAGCGTAACATCGAAGACCTTAAAAATTGTAATATTTGCTCTGCCATCTAAAAGCCAAGTTTGTTAAATATTGTAATCATTCGTCCCCTAAGAGTGTCATATTTGTGTCCTTTCTTGTAAATTTATACACATATATCTACCCCCTTTTTCTTTCTTTCTTTTTCTTTCTCATATACATGTGTATATGTGTGTATTTGTGTGTATGAAAAATGTAGACAGACAGACAGATGGGTAGGTAAGCGGGTAGATAGATAGATAGATAGATAGATAGATAGATAGATAAGAAGGGAAGAAGGAAAGGAGGGCTATGAGAAACAGAGAAGAACGGGGAGACGTGATTAAGCAAAACGAAAACTTGTTTTCTAAGACTATGACTCATCTTTCATTCGACCTTCACAAGAAAAGGAATATGCAAGGTTGCTTAAATACAATTAGTGCTATTGCGTGGTTGTACGTGACCATAACGTAAGTATGTATTCGCAGTTATATAAACGTACACACGCAAACACACACACGTACACGTACACACACACACAAACACACACACACACACACACACACACACACACACACACACACACATACAGACAGATAGATAGATAGACAGACAGACGGATAGATAGATAGATAGATACACACACACAAACTTATGTATGTGTGTATGTATGTATGTATGTGTGTATGTATATATATATATATATATATATATATATATGTATGTATGTATGTATCTATGTATGCATGTATATAGTATATTACAGGCTTCACATAGTTTCTGTCTAACAAATTCATTCATGTGACGTTGGTCGGCCTGAGGCCATAGTAGAAGGTACTGTGCAGAGAAACTGATCCTGAAACCACGTGGTTTCGACATCAGTCCCTCTGCGCGGCACCTGGTATTGTTCAGAGAACAACGCTGGCCACCAGAGGATTTAAATCTATTGGTAAAATTTCAACTAGATGAGTTGAGACATATGCGGCAGACCATCACTTCCCACATTCTAAAAATTTAGCCGATTCACAACACTGAACTGGCACTTCATTTATCGACTCCGAAAGAATTAAAAATAAAGTTAAATCGACGGAATTCGAGCTCGGACGCAGAGACCTGGAACAAATAACGCAGATCATCTTCCGTTTTAGCGGCTCTATGCATATGTGTCTATACATATATATCTGTGTGTGTGTGTGTGTGTGTGTGTGTGTGTGTGTGTGTGTGTGTGTGTGTGTGTGAGGTAATTAGCAAAATAGATGACAAAACAAGTAGAATAAGTTTCAACAAAGATGTTTTTATTTTAAAGCTTAAACGGAAGGGAAAGACTCTTTGACGTTTCGGATGCTACTCCTTCATCAGAAACAGAAGAAATTGAGAAAAACAGGATGAAAACTGGTGAGAATAAAAATAAAAGGTTTAGGGGTCAGGTGGTCCTATGGAGAGGAATTAGGAAGAACGGAGGAGGGTAGTGTGTGCATGTATAAATGGGTATAGAGGTGGGTATAGGAAAAGGAGTGTGTGTGTGTGGGTATGGTGTAAAGTGCATGTGATTTCTTGAGGAGCTGGAGGTGTATGGAGGAGTGCAAGTATGAGAGGTTAGTGGTGTGAGTTAGTGGGTTGTGGGAGGACAGTGTGTAGTGTGATCGTATTGTAAGTAAGAGGAAGGTATGAAGGAATATATACATTGTTTAAATTACATAAGATGGCGGCGCTTACAAAGCAAGTCGTACTTTCTTTTCTTTAGAATTCGTCATACACATGTGTGCATGTATTATATTATAAGCAGTGACAACGAAGCTTTGTCGTATATGTAGTGTATTGAAACTAACTAGTTTGAATAAACCACAAAACCGTTGAAACTTCGAAGGCACTGTGATATGATAAATGTTAGACCCAGCACTTTCTAGAATTTTTATTCAGTCATCGTTCTTTGTATGCATATAAAACGTGTGTGTATGTTTGTGTGTAATTAGTGTATGTTTGTGTGTAATTAGTGTATGTGTGTTTAGTGTGTGCGTGTGTGTGTGTGTGTGTGTGTGTGTGTGTGTGTGTGTGTGTGTGTGTGTGCGTGCGCATGTTGTCATACAAATTTCACATAAAATTATGCAAAGCGTAATTTAAGTCTTTATGCGTGAATAATGGCGAAGTTATATGGCCTCTTTAACACTATTCGCTTAAAGTTCTAGGAGTGGTTGTTGGCAATGAAAAGCACAGAATATCCAATACCAGAAGGTGAGCACTCTACAGCTGTGTAGATTAATTGTTCATGTTTTGACAATCTCTATTTTGTATGTGTGTATGTGTTTATGTGCCAGTGCATATGTTTCTGCGTGAGTGTGTATGCGCACGGGTATTTTTCTGTGCTACTTTTCTTTATTCTCTTTTGTTCAATACGATTTTGTGTGATGTGAATATTAAATCTTTTGGTTACTATACTCATAAATCAGAAAACCACATGACATTTTTTTCATTCTCTAAGGCTTTGTGGAGATAGAGACCAAGTCGTGACGATCTAGAAATATAGCGTTAATATTGGTGCAGGTGTCGGCCATACGGTATTTAAATTTGGGCATCAAGAACCCAAGAATCTGATATCCGCAGCAGAATTTTTGAATAACTGTCTCTCGAGATTTCCCAATGACCCATGGTAAGGAAAAAGGGCACATGTTTTTCCTTATTTTTTTCTTTCTTGTAATTGTGTGTTTAATACAACGGAATTTACAATTACACACGCGCACACATACACACACACATATATGAAAGTAAAGCAATACGATATACATATATATATATATAATCATATATGCATATATAAATACGATATAAAATATATATATATATAATATGATATATACATACAGAGAGAGAGAGAGAGCGATAGAGCGATAGATAGATAGATAGATAGATAGATAGATAGATAGATAGATAGATAGATAGATAGATAGATAGATAGATAGATAGATAGATGAGCATATAACAACATGGCAGTCGACGCTCAAGATCTTTAGTGAGACAACTTTATCTATCAAAGTACCTGATGAGTCCCAGACTGCAAAATCATGCAATACAAGTTGAACGCAGTCCCACGCATAGATGACAATAGCAGGATGGGTCGAAACGAACGTTGTACAGAATAAAGTTTGATATCAAACCCATCTTTTCGTTACTTAATTGATATAATTACCCTAACTGACACTGCGGAGTTCCTGAAGTAGATCCAACGGAAGTATACCACGACTGTAGATGACAACAAGTAACCTAAACTGAGCCGGTGCTCTACTCAACACTTAAACACACTAATCAACTTATAACCATTAGTTGAAAATATTAATTATATATACATTAAAACAACCTAGACCCCACACTCACACATATAACATTAAGTCAAAAGCTAAAACAGCTAAGAACAACGGGCCATGCTACCCCGCTCCATTTTCCAAATATATAGATAGCACTACCTCTAAGCACTCCCAAAACAGTGGCCGACACTCTATTCTATGGTATACACCCCTCTTTTCACTAAACGTTAAGAACTTAGCTAAATCCTTCTTTAATATATTAGACTCCAACTTCTCTTCTCAACATAAATATTACTCTATTTTTAATAGATCTACTCCGAAGCTATCTTATTCCACCCCACCTAACTTCGAGTCTATCAAAGCACCTTCTAATAAACAAAAGCTTTCTCTCTACTATCGAACCTCACACTGTAACAACTCTGAATACATGAGCGCCCAACATATACACAGCTCCAACATATACACAGCTCCAACATATACACAGCTCCAACATTGAACCCCAAACGTTAGACCACAACTAAAACCCATCTTACTAACACTATCTTAAACCTATCTTACTAACACTATCCAGAATACTATCACAACTTTCACTACCGTTACAGATAGAATAATTAACAACAACAATAGCAATAATAATGATAATAATAATAATAATAATAATAATAATAATAATAATAATAATAATAATAATAATAATACTAATAACTTGGACCTTTCTACCCCCATCCCTAACCTCCCCTTGGACAGTATTACCTCTTCCATTCCTGAAAATAATCCCCAAAATACACCCACTTGTAACTGCCGTTCTGCGTCCAGCTGCCCTCTACAAACGCATTGTAGAAGAACTAATATAATTTATAAATGCACCGTCCTCAACACATTACACAATTCTGCAGCTATATATATATATATATATATATATATATATATATATATATAAGGTCAACTATAAATTTTCAACAGCGATATGCCGCTTATCTCAATTCTTTTAGATACGAGAAACACAGTAAATCCACGACACTAGCCAGTCACATACATCATCTCAAAAAGAGAAATATTCTTTACATTTTTTTCATGGTCCATAACAGATTCAGGGCTTCCGTACCAAGGTCAACGCTTAGCCTGTAAGTTATGCCTAAAAGAGGCATTCAACATACCAAAACACAACTCCTCGACACTACTAAATAAATATAATGAAGCCCTAGGTACATGCAACCACCGCTTTTTTCTTACCTTCAAATTTTACTACAAATCTAAATGCAACCTAAATAACCACATAGCATATATCCACAACATCACTTAGGTAATCCCCCAAAGCCCTACTTAACTTTCCCTTATCTCCATGTTAATTTTCAATCTTTAATTTTTTAACTCCCCTATCTTACTTTAAGGATCTCAATAATTTAATACTACATATATGGACATACAAGCGGAGACGTGTGTGTGTGTGTAAATGTGTGTGCATGTATTTTTATGCATGTATGTATATGTATGCGGGTATATGTATGTATGTATGTATGTATATATATATATATATATATATATATATATATATATATATATATATATGTACGTGTGTGTGTATGTATATTTACGTACGTATGCATATACAAATATATATGAGTGTGTGTGTATGTGCATATAAGTATACATAAGTACCTGTATACGCGCGTGCGTGTAACTATGTGTAAGCGCGAGTGCGCCTGCACGTGTGTGTGTGTGTGTGCGCGCATGCACGTATATGTATGCGCACGCATATGCATGTATGACTGCTTACTGGATGCGTGCGAACATGCACGTGTATGTGTATATGTATATGTGTGTGCGTATGTATATAGACGTATATATAAGTATGTAGTGTGTATATGTATGCATATGCGCACATGTATACGTACGAAGGTGCGAGCCTACGTATATCATTATACCTTTTTTGCTCCTCTCTGATTCCTACCTGATTCCTACCTATCCCACAAACCTATCCCATAGTCTTTTTATAGAAATTTTGACATCCTTGTATTCTTCCGGCTACTTTAAATTTTACTCCTAAAACTATTACTTACTTTGGTCTCACCCCATCCATATCTTTTCTCTACCCATCCCTTAATACAGCCCTATCATATCACATACCTCATACTTATTCACTCCTTACCTTTTCATCTCTTCCTATCAACCCCTCCCCCACGGCTCTCCCATCCTCCCACTCACATTATCTTGACCACCAACACTCCTTTTCTCACCTCTGTCGCCCTTTCTTCATTCTTTTTTTTCCTTCACTCTTTTAATTTTTTTCTCCTTCCTTTCTCTCTCTTTGTATTATCATTAATCTTTTACTCTTTTTTCCTTTTTCTCTGTTTTATCCTCTCATTTTCTCCTTTCTCTCTTCATTTTGACCTATCTCCTCATTCTAATCATACACGTCTCCCCCCACCCCTTCTATCCACAAATACTTCCAATACATTCTCAAATTTTCATTCACACCACAAAACTCCTTCGAATGGGTAACTCAGAATCCACAGCTCCAAACTTTGAAATGACTAAACATGAACTACTATTGGAACTTACATACCATGTACAGAAAACTTTTTTACCACTTCTATACACCACTTTACTCGAATAATGGAACTGCAACTACAACATTTTTGGATGTCATTTCTACTTTCATTCTTTTATTTCCCTCCATTTTCTCTATCTCCTCCTTTCCATAATAATTCCGTATTTCGAACTGAAACATTTATCTCTCTCACATCGTCTCTGATGAAGGGATATCCATAATATCCCAGAAACAGCTGTAGGACTATATCTCTTTCCTTATAAACGTCCTGAAAACTCCTCATAGCTTTGGCTTTGTTATCTGTTTTTGTCTAATATATATATATATATATATATATATATATATATATATATATATATATATATATATATATAATTTAGAGAAAAAAAAACACAATTATTGAATTCATCCATGAAAATCCACAATCACAAACAGAAAAATTTAATAAGTAAATAAACTAAAAAGACCTATAATAAAAATCAAAAAAGTACAAAGTAATAAATATTAAAATAGTAAAAATGACTACACGTGTTTCATAACCATATTTTCAAATAGAAAATAAAATAAAAATCAAATCGACTCAAAATAAATCGATCGAAAATCAATTCTATTCAAAAATATTGCTAATCTTCAGGTCAAAATACAATAATAATAATAAAATGAATGTATATATATCGACTAACAATAAATATCAAATGAATTTATATAAAAATACTTATTTTACCAATAAATAAAAGAAAAACATTTAACAATATAAATGAAAATAAATGCAATACTTATCTTATCGAAGCTTTAGTTTAAACTAAAATTTTAAACGTTATACTTTTAACTTAGCGTTTATGCACTATGCACTTAAAAACAGGGGAGACGACGCCTTCGGTAAAAACAACATTTGAAAATTTACGATATTTTCAACCCCTCTCTCCCAATATTAGTACTGGTTTTGGTCAATTTTGGGTCTTGAAGTTTAAAAAACAAAATTGTTTTGGAAATCAGCGATTACCATTACAATCCCCGCTTCCTTTATTTTCAAACAGAAAATAAAACGTAATTTAGAAACAATAGTGAAATCTTTTTTTTTTTTTGTTTTCACTAACCCCGCCCCACCATAAAGCCTAAAATTTAGGCTTTTTATTCGATTTTTTTTTTTAATCATAGTTTTAAAATACGGACAGTCCGAAGCTAAAATTTGTTTCTATTTATAATTTCAAAATTATTTTCAGACGAAAAGGTGTGTGATTTAAGGGAAATTTAGATGTTGTTTCTAGGACATCCCATGACCACCTGTTACCTTACTCGTTTCTATTTTACTCAGACATGTATTTATGTTTTTCAATATTTTTCTCCCTATAAACACAAAAAAAATTGTAATTTAACTCCGCATCAATCGGGTCCGTGTGTGCGTGCGTGCGTGCGTGCGTGCGTGCGTACGTGTGTGTGTGCGCGTACGTGCCCTTCTGTCTGTCTGTCGGTTGGTCGGTCGGAATGTCTATGTGTGTGTGTGTGTGTGTGTGTCTGTGTGTGTGTGTGTGTGTGTGTCTGTGTCTGTGTTTGCCCCTAAACCACTTGACAACTGGAGTTAGTGTGTTTACATTCTCATAACTAGCTATTCGGCAAAAGTGTCCGACAGAATAAGTACCAGGTTTTATAAAAGGCATAAGAAAAATATTATATACAGAAAAGTTTGCTATTAAAATAAATTATCTTTTAAATGACTTTTTAAAAAATCACTATGTTGCCCTAATGAAATTCCTTGCAGACATACATTCAGATACACTGACACGCACACTTAACGTGAGCAATAAGCTTTTATAGAAATTGAGAGGAAATATGGTAAACATGTACAAAGAGGAGGAAAGTCTACCATGAGAAAAGCGAAAAATGAAAGAGATAGTCAAACAGAGAGAGATCTTTTCCATTGCAGTTACAAATTTTGAAGTTTTAAAATGAAGGGAAATTTTTCAAATTTGGTACATTGCAATATCTCAGCCCGATGCGTTCGGTGAAAGCGAACATCCGACGTGCGCGCATTACACGTCTGTGCTGTAGGCATAACAGCCGGGAACTGACGCGGCCTACCGGCGCGAAAATTGTCATTCCTGCGCAAGAAAGGTGGCATTACTTTCCACTTAAAAGCTTTTGCCCACACAACATTGGTTTTGGCGGGAAAAACGTTGGATACCTTTTGAACTCACCTCATACATTACAGTCATGCTGTCTTAGCAACCAATATAGCTATAGCTATTTGAAATTACTGACAACGTTCACTTAGTCTCTTATCACATACAGCTGTGGATATTTAATGCCATAAAATTTTTTTATGTCATTGTGTAACCGTTGACGCCTCCGTCTTTATCTAGTGTGCCAAGGCCAACGGGAAGTCGCCCTGGTGAAGCGTATCGCTTTTCAGATTACAATCTGAAGAGTAGAACAAATAAAATGTTGTAGCCGGTATTCAAAACTAAATCTTACACTCAGTTTACAGGTAGATTACCATCGGAGTATGTTGCTTTACAACCAACTGGCAGAGACAGAGCCTCAAAGGAGTAGATTGAGCTGTTAGAAATACCACCGGAATCTCCAAGTCACTACTTCACCAAGACCGACTCCGGAGACAGGGTAGGAAAATGAGTCTAAAATCAACGAGCATTAATGCTAATGGTGATGCCCCAGTATAACCACAACCTCTAGTTTAAACCAATCAAAGAATGAAAGAATATATGCTACCTGGCTAGCTACCTAGCTTGCTAGCTATGAAAGTTGCGAGGAAGCTTTAAGGTGGTGCACCACCACCCATCTCTGAGAGCACTGCTCCATTTAGCAGAAACTGCTGTCAGGTAAAGAAGTTGATTACGTAATTCCTGTTCCCTTGTCATTATTTTAATTTCATATTACGCTCTGTACTGACCTAACGCTTTATTCTGAAGCATATGTATATTGACTTTTAACATTAGGTTATTACTATCACTATGATTAAGTGAAGCATTAATATATACATCTTGCCAAACAGCCTCAGAGACTTGCGAGATGTAGAAGTGGAGATCTTCAAAAGAAACAAATTTCAGTCTGAAATCCCAAATAAGCCCATATCGCAGTAGGAGACACAAAGAAGAGCGGTTCCTTCCAATTCACTACTTCACCAAAAACCAATACAGAAAGGAGACTAAAACACACAAGAGGTGCTCCAGCATGACCCCAGCCTATGGCTGAAACCAGTAAAAGATGACTGATTACACACATACAAACACACACACAATCACACAGACACACAGACGCACATACAGACATACAGACATACATACACACACAAACACAGAAACACATATACACACACAAACACAGAAACACATATACACACACATACATATATAAGCGCTGATGCTTGTCTATTTTAGACTCACTTCTCGATTCTGTCTCCAGATTCGATCCTGGTGAAGGAAGAATTGGGCAGAGCTGCCCTTTGCATGTGTTGTACACATATACCAGTGGTTCCCAAAGTGAGGTGATAACGAGGTAGCCAAAAGGGAGCGATTGATGTAAAAACAACAAAATAATAGGTTAATTAGGTTAAGTTTTATTTGTGAAATGCAGTTGCTTTGAATTTGCTTGAGAAAGAGGCCTATGTTTGTGGTGGTAAGTTAGTGGAAGTAGCGGAGGTGGGGCACTAGGAATGTGACCTGAGTGCCATGGGGGCGGCAGCCTGAAAAAGTTTGGGAACCATTGACATACATGAATATATATGCATTACAAATAAAAGATTAAAAGGTTTCTCTTGGTGATTTTCAAGGAAATTTGATTCACGTATTTCTTATTAGCATGCATATTACGACACCATAAGTTAGCCAATGTTACATAGCTCAGACTCTATAACTTGTTCCGCTATAGTAATTTGCTTTGATTGGGAAAACCCAACACAAATACGAGATAGAATTGAATATGTACCCTCCGCCGTATGTATATGTATGCATGTATATCTTTCTATATATATATATATTTATGCATAGACACACACACACACACACACACACAATACACACACACACACAATACACACACACACACAATACACACACACACATACACCCACACGCACATATCATATATAACGTTGTGGGTGTTTTACATATATGGGCATATGTTCTGCCGTGATAGGAAATTACCGGATATAAAATTTAATACAAAATTTCAAGTTGGTGTATTGGCTTACACTTACGTATTTATACATGCATAAATACCTCTCACCCGCCCACACACACACATGCACGCACGCACGCACGCATACACGTACATGTAAATGGTTCTTGAAGCCAAAACAATACAAGATTTAACAAATAATGTAAGTCGATGGTTTGTACATTGACCTTGTATGTTCAATATTTCGGAGGTTTGGGCCACTTCTTCGGGAAATGGGGTTGTGAGCTAACTGATCGAGAATATTTGTACGCTTCCATATGCAAAGCAAATCATTTTAGCTCTGAGTCTCAAAGCGGATATAGCTATAAAGAATGACCTGTAATATGTTGATTGCAATTTTTGGCACAAGGCCAGTAACTTTGGTTGCGGAATAAGTCAATTGTATCGACTCCAGCACTCAACTGGTTCTTGTTTTTCGACCCCGAAAAAATGAAGGCAAAGTCGACTTCAACGGAATTTGAACTGCCAGCCTCACCGCTTTAATGGCCCGCAAGATATTGGATGGAGAAAGTTCGAAGCCTACTTGTCACACGAGCCTTCGAACTTTTGTTCCAATCTAAGCGTTCTTTTAACTTATACACACACACACACACACACACACACACACACACACACACACACATCAGATACGTATATGTATAAAGTCAAGGCGCATCGCTCAGTGGTTAGAACGCCGGGTTTATAATCGTGTGGTTGTAAGTTCGATTCCCGGACTGGTCTGTGTGGTGTGTTCTTAATTTCGTATTTAAAAACGTGTTCTTAGGCCCTATAAGAAGTTCATTAGGTTCAGTAAGTATATCACCTCATGAACTTCTAATGCGTAAATTTTGTTACTGAAACGCGTATGCTAATTCCTAAAATATTAATTTGTTTCATTTTTATTACTGTGATTATAAAATACTTGTTGACCAGGACACTAGGTTTCGCATAACAACCTTCATCATATATATATATATATATATATATATATATATATATATAACGTTTTCATTGGACTGCAACAGAAGTTTAACGCTTCAAATGGAGAAAGAGGACGTGTTAACGTTTCGAATATTAGTCCTTCATCATAAAAAGAAAGAATGAAAAAGGAAGTGTATGGAGAATGAGAATGAGAAGAGTGTGTAAAAAAGAAAGAGTATGTTTCTGCGTGTATAATCGTTGGGAGGGGTAACGTGCTAGAATGTATATGAGGATGTGGAGACCGTGTGAGTTGTAGAAATATAAAGGTATTGACGAGTGATATGCGGAGGAAAGAGCAAAGCAGAAGATGTTTTATATGTTTGTGTATGTATGTTTGTGCATGTGTGCGCGCTCATGCGCGAAATTATGTGTATATAATAATGAGTATTCTTGTTTCCCGTTTGTAATTCAAAACCTGCGCGAGTCCATTTGCATTCTCAAACGCAAGTAGAGTATTCAATAGGTTATGCGGTGCATATATATATATATATATATATATATATATATATATATATATATATATATATATATATATATATATGAGTGAGAGAGAGAAAGAGAGAGAGAGAGAGATCTTTATTCTACTGAAAACGCCTCAAGATTCATATTCGATAAGTATTATATTGGAAACTTTTGGCGCCAGCGTAGCTGTACACACACACACACACACACACATACACACACACACATACACACACACACACACACACACACACACACACACACACACACACACACACACACACACACACACACACACACACACAAACACACATGCACAAATATGGACGCTGAAAGATAGAAAGCGTGATAAAATTACCATGTATCTGAGATATAAGACTGTACCTGAAATGTATATATATAGTTAAAACAGTACATCACTTATTGGCCAGCTGTATACAGCCAGGTGTTTGAACACTGGTATAAGAACACAATTATATACACATTGATATTCATGTACTCTTTGCGATTGAGTCTTTCAAGGCATCAATTTGTAATTAAGCTGAAGGAATATTGTGAGGCTGTTATTATTGGTATAGAGTAGACATCATATTAAAGATTACAATACAGCTCTAGACGTTGGGTGGATTAAATTCTCAGCAAGATTGATCCATCTTCATATCTCCAGCGCATTAGTCAAGCTTTGAATGATGCAATGAGAATCGGAGAAATGGAGATAGTAAGGTTATCGTGTATGCACGTGCGCGTGTGTATGGTAGGATAAGTGAGTCAGTGTTTGTATGCAACTACGCACGTTGTATGTGTGTGTGTGTGTGTGTGTGTGGCTATGCGCATGCGTATATGTGTAAATCAGTGTGTGTGTGTGCTTTGTAAGTTAATGTCTGTTTGTGTACGTGAGTGTTAGGAATTAAAACTGCAGCCCTTTGTTTCTCAAACAACTTTAACTTGGAATTATCCCAAATTTAAATTTGCTCCATGATATTTGATGGTGAAATAATACAGATAATGGTTCTTTATAAAGTCATAATCTCTGTGGATCACGTAAAGATATTTCTGTTGAATAACATTTGATATCAAAGTCAGAATTTGAACAAAAATGGATTGAACTAAACACTGTAAGGCATTTTCTCCACTACCCAGTTGATTCATCTCATAATAGTCATAAGTTCAAATTCCGCCGAGGTCGGCTTTGCCTTTGAGTGGTAAATTAAGTACCAGTTGCGTGTTGGAGTCGATCTAAGCGACTGGTCCCCTCCCCCAAAATTTCGGGCTTTGTGCTTAGAGCAGGAAAAAAAAGAATAATATAAAGTCTAACTATTAAAATAATACAATTAAACATTGGGAGAGGCATTATGCCGGTAATCTTGCACACCAAATACACATACGAAATATAAAAGTAATAGTTTTATAATAATGGCTAGTTCTATATGGTCATAAGGCAAACTCATTTTATGGGGAGCGGAAACAATCAAATAGAACGAGAACCTAATAATTTACTGGTATTTTATCCATTCCTGAAGGATAAATAGCAAAATCGTTTTGGTGAGGATTTGAACTCTGAACGTACATTGATTTAACTAAACCTTGCATAGCATTTTGTTTGGTTATCTAATGATTCTTATATCAACCGATTCCGAACTTCTAATAACTGGAACATTCAATATCAGATGTGCACTTAAGATGACGAGCTGCCAGAATCGATATCACGCAGGACAAAATGCTTAAGTCTGTTTTCAAGTTCTGAGTTCAAATTCAGCTGAGGTCAACTTTGCTTTCATCTTTTCGGGGCCAATAAAATAAGTACCAGTCAAGCATTGGCGGAAATATAATCAACATACCTCCTCCCCCGAACTTGCTGGATTTGTTCTAATATTTTAAACTAATATTAAAACTGCAATATGCATAGTCATTATTCGTTAAAATGTAATATGTGTGTCTAGGGATGTGTATAAGAAATAGAGAGAGAGAGGGGGGGAGAGAGAGGAAAGAGAGAGAGAGGAGAGAGTTTATATAAGTTAATTAGCAAAGGGAGGGGGTCTGTACTCGTTATTCTTGTAAAGCCTTCAGTGCCGTTGAAGTTCAATTTGAATATTTTTCTTTACTCTCTATGTATTGAAATATATTTTTGAACGCTTCAAAATTCCCGGATCTTTCAAGGATATGCAAGTCTACGGAAATCAAGAGGACCTTCACTC
Source organism: Octopus bimaculoides (assembly GCF_046866305.1). NCBI lineage: Eukaryota > Metazoa > Mollusca > Cephalopoda > Octopoda > Octopodidae > Octopus > Octopus bimaculoides. The sequence goes on along the minus strand of NC_142930.1, from coordinate 26,197,133 downwards.
TGAAAGCTGAAACCCATATTCCGATTTGATATCAATTTCTATTTTTAGAGACAGTTTCAAACAGCTGGATAATTTATATGCTTTCTTTTGTAAAATAATTAATCATAAGAGGCTGATGCAACAACGTCAATAAACACACTGGGAAGATCGAAGCGGATGATGGTGAGTTTTGCAGTTCCATTGGTCGACGTCTGTAAGAAAAAATATGAAGCAGGAAAGACACTCATCTAGAAAGGAATACTACTCACATACGTATGTATCTATATAAATAATTATCAATATTATATAAGTATATATATATATATATATATATATATATATATATATATATATATGACGCATATATTTATATATTATATATATTATGCACATGTGTGTATTATGCACACACACACACACATACTGTATATATATATATATATATATATATTGGTTTGAAATTTTGACACAAGTCCAGTAATTACAGGAAGGTAGAAAGTCAATTACATAGTCAATTACATTGCCCCCAGCGCTCAACTAGTACTTATTTTATCAACCTTAAAAGGATGGAAGGCAACGTCTACTAAGGCGAAACTTGAATCTACAAGGTAATGGCGGACGAAATACCGTTAAGCATTTTGCTCTGCGTCTTAAAGATTCTGCCTACTCGCCGCCTTACTGCATATATATTATGTATGTATATACTATGTATGGAATATATACAATGTGCTTGGAGTATTTCAGGATACTTAATTATCAGTATATTACTCTCTTCAAACCAATTAAAAGGTTTTTAATTTTTTTCAGATCTGTTATGACAGATTAAATGATAACACAAGGAATGAAAATACGAGTCGATGTTGCCATATATGCGAAACACAGTGATTTAGAAATTGCCGACTTTTTAAATATTGATAGATCTTTTATAAACAAAGTTCGGATGAAATGGGATGTCTCTGGCCGGAATGTTTCAACTGTATCCAAGAGAAAAAAATAAACATTTTAAACGGTTGGACACTAAAAGGACACCGCAATTCATCTACCGGTTTCAAAATATATCAATAATGAACCCTGAAAATTGATGAGGGCCATCACCAAAGAACTTCAGGTGTCAGAGTAGACTTTCAGAACTGTGAACAAGGTGTATGTCCTGAGGAGAAGCCAATTCATATATGTAAAGACACAGGAAAACTGTTTTATTTGTGTCAAGCGGTTGTTTAGCGAGGTTTAAACTCTCAAGAATATGATATACTTTGTTCTTCTCTCATGAGAAAAACTTCGACCAAAACCATAAGTCTAACAAGAGAAATGACAGATGATTATGTGCAGATTCTTCTATTGTCCCCAGGGTGATACATACGAAATTTACAATAACTGTGATGATTTCAGAAGAGGTGAGTAACGAAGGTTTTGTCGGTGGTCTTTCATCCTATCAAGGTGCCCTGCCCAACGCAGTCGTGTCTTAAGTAAAATGGCTTCCAGGCTGGTGACCTTTGCTCACTCGAGGACCTCAGTGTTGGTGATGTAGTCGCTCCAGTAAATGTTGAGGATGGTACGGAGGCAGCGTTAGTGAAAACGTTCGAGGAGTCTGAGATTATAGCAGTAGGAGACCCAAGACTGAGAACCATATAGGAGCGTCGTGAGGACGACGGCCCTGTAGACGCTGACTTTTGTGCTGATCTTAAGATGCTTGTTGTTTCACACACGCTTGTAGTCTGCCAAATGCTTTGTTTGCCTTTGGAAATTTGTTGTCAATTTCTTTGTCAATACTCGCATTTGATGAGATGGTGCATCCAGTATAAGTGAACTGTTGTAACGACTTCATTTCTGTTTCGGCAATGGTGATGCGAAGTGGGCTGCACACTTCTTGAGGAGCTGGTTGGTGTAGGACTTCAGTCTTTTTCAAACTTACTTCCAGCCCGAAGAGCTGGGCGGCCTCTGCAGAGCAGGATGTGATGTGTTGCAGGGCTCTTTTCCTGTGTGCGACAAGTGCGGCATCATCTGCAAAGCGGAGGTCCTAGATCAGTTGCTCTTGGGTCTTGGTGTGGGCGCCGGAGGTTGAAAAGGCTGCCATCCAGACGGTACCTGATGCAAACTCCGTCTTCAGCGTCGAGGTCTACAGTGGCCTACTTGGGCATCATGCTGAAAAAGATGCTGAAGAGAGTTGGTGCCAAGACATAGCCCTACTTCACGCCGTTGTTGATGGGGAATGGCTCTGATATGTCGTTGTTCAGGCGGACTTGTCCTTTTTCTTCTCCGTGAAGCGAGCTGATCATGTTAAGAATTTTGGGGGACAGCCGAGTCGGTTTAGGATCTGCCACAGACCTTTTCTGCTCACAGTACCGAACGCTTTTGTCAGATCGACAAGTGTTGCATAAAGTGCTTTGTTTTGCTCCCGGCACTTTTCTTGCAGCTGCCTGAGAACGGTCTGATTTTTCCCCTTTGATTTTGTACAGTGTAATGATGACAGCATCGCGGAGATCTCATGGCATCTTGCCCTGTTCCCAACATGCAACGAGGAGCTTTTAGAGTTTAGCACATAGGACAGAACTCCCATACTTCCATATCTCTGGTGGTATGCCATCGACACCTGCTGCCTTTCTACTCTTCAGCCGGCTTATAGCAACTTTGGTCTCTTCTAGGGTAGGAGGCTCATCTAGTTCCATTCTGACTGGATGTGGAGGATTGTGTTTTCCTGAACAACTCGGTTTGTACTGAAAAGGGCCCGAAAGTATTCATACCAGCGGTTGAGGATGGATGCTATGTCAGTGAGAAGCACTTGACCGTCTAAGCTACGTTGGAGACTCCATACTTGATGTGTTGGGCCGTAAACTACCTTGAGAGCTTCGTAGAACACACTGTACTCGCACAACTGGGTTCTCTGTGCGAGGTTAGTTCACCACTCATTCTGAACTTCACGGAGTTTGCGTTGCAGAAAGCTGCAAGCTTGGCGAAAGGCCGCTTTCTTCTCTGGGCAGGATGGTTGTGTCAGGTGTACTTGGTGGGCAGACCCCTTCTTCTTGAGTGATTCCTGGATCAGTACATAGTTTTCGTCGAACCAATCCGTGTTCTTTTTCTTCGTAAACCCAAGGATTTCTGCAGAAGTCTGTAAGATGGCAGTTTTCAGTTGTTCCTACAGGATTTCTGGAGAGGGATCTATAGGGCAGTTGGATTGATTAAGTTTTGCCTGTAGCCTGCCTGGAAGTTTATTTTCACTTCGTTTAGATGCAGACCGCTAGTTTTGATTTTCTTGTTGACCGCTCCTCTCTTTTCTGATTTGGGATTGAAGTGGAGTTTGAGCTATATATATATATATATATATATATATACATATAGGAGAATTTACGAAAAAAACAACAGACGAAGACAGATGGTGTAAACAACAAATGGATGTATTAGTTTAACGCTCGGGAAAGGAGAAAGTCTTTGACGTTTCGAGCCTACACTCTTCAACTGAAAGGAACACAGAAAGAAACAAGGAGAAAAAAAATATAAATGTAGTGGTCAGCGATCTATCATGGCGAATATATATATATATATATATAAATGACGGGCTTCTCACAGTTTCCAACTACGAAATCCACTGACAAGGTTTTAGTCGGCCAAAAACTATATTAGAAATCAAGGTAACCAAAGTGCCCCGCAGTGGGACTAAACCCGGAACTGTGTGGTTTTGGAACCAAACTGTACAAGAGGTCGATTCTTTTCCCTCTTCCTCTCTCTATCTCTCTCTCTCTCTCTCTCTCTCTCTCTCTCTCTCTCTCTCTCTTTCCCACATTCTCTTTCGCCTCTCTCTCTCTCTCTTGTTATGTTGTTTGAAACCTATCGAACCGTCCATTGACTCCAAAAATGAAGAGTTCAACTCTCCTTTTTTGGAAGCGGAGGACGATTTTCTTCTCATTGAAAATTTTCTATTTAATTATTGTGCTTAATGCTGTAGGTGCTATGACTATAATTCTATTCAAATGAAATAATTGGAACACTGAACTTTAAATACACATGTTACTTCACGAGATATCTATATATTTTGGTGAAGATTCACTTCGTCAGCGGCAGTTGAACTAAAGACATTCGTTTTACCACTCGAACTACAGTAGTTGTCAATATCACGAGTGGTTGTCACATAAATCGACCAAGAACTGACAAAGGAAACGAGCACCCGTTCATATTTCACAGAAGAATTAAAAACTATGAGAAAAGTATTTAAAAAAGCTCTCGTATTTTCATATCTATACATTTAGAGGGAAGGGGAATTTCTACCCGAATTATATAATACTATCTACGTAATCTGTGCCTATGAGTATAGAAAGATTTAAGCTTACGAGCAACGAACAAACACGCATGCACATATGCATTAAAATAAATAACATAAACATACATATAGCTGAGAAATAGAAATAAAATTCTTTCTGTGGTTTGTAGTAGTAGTAGTAGTAGTAATGATGGTGGTGGTGGTGGTGGTGGTGACAGCGGTTCTTAAGGACACATGTATCTCTGACTGACTCTAACAATAAAACAAACGGCATCGTCTCGCAGACCTATATATCCACAAATAATATTAAGGCTTCAATACACATACACACCCACACATACATTCTTTCTCCTCTATACACACACACGCGTGCGCATTCATGTGTATAATGTATGTATACATATACATACGTTACCCATATTCTTTCATTTTTTTACTTATTTCAGTCATTTGACTGCGGCCATGCTGGAGCACCGCCTTTTAGTCGAGCAAATCGATCCCAGGACTTATTCTTTGTAAGCCTAGTACGTATTCTATCGGCCTTTTGTGCTGAACCGCTAAGTTACGGGGACGTAAACACACCGGGGACAAATACAGATACACAAATACACACACACACACACACACACACACACACACACACACACACATATATATATATATATATATATATATATATATATATATATATATATATATATATACATATATATACTACATATGTGGAAATCTGTGGGTGTGTTTGTTTGTAGCGTTGTTATCTAACTCCTCCTACATCGTTTTATCGATTGCGATTAAACTTGACACGTGAGTAGAACTCATGTCTGGAAAACTAGTGACATACTTAGATTGTTGAAAAAATCGATAATAGGGCCCCTGGAAGGGATTCTTATATATACTACATATAACGAATATATTATTTTTAAACATCCAAGGGAAATAACCCATTCGCTCCTGAAAGGGATCCTTATGTATAGCCAAGGAAAATAACCTATTCATGTTCGTAAATTATTTTGTAGAAATCAAATTGTGTTTGCTTATTTCTTAGTAATTGAACTATTTGATTCATTCTCGCAATTTATCCAGTACAGCGCTTAAACAAGTAAATAGAATTTTCCTAAACAATAGATCCACTTACTTCGGTTAGTGACTTATTCACGATTATACCAGCACTAGCGCCTCTGAGGGTAATATCCTCTGCGAACGCACAAAAGCTTTTTTCCGAGTTATTTACTTTGAATTGTTATTATCTCATATCTGATTAGCCTGTTATTAGGTAACATGCTGCACGATTTTAGTATACATACCTTATTAGTATTTCCTCCTTAGTTCTATATACTCTGGGAACGTATTAAAGCCTTTTCACGGCTACTTTATTTGAATTCTTACTATTGGATAATTAATTTCATGTTAGTATATAAATGAGTTCTCAATTTGGGTATTCATAACTTATTGGGAATTCCTAAAAACAAGATCCTGTGTAAGACAGTTCGGTATTCTCAATAAATGCACAAAACTGTTTTAAGGGCTACATAATTTGTATTGTTATTACTGGATTAGCGAAGCAATTATGAGAACGGAACCAAGGGATAAGCCCCGCTTTCCCGGGAATACCGGGTACGTCAACTAATATATATATATATATATATATATATATATATATATATATATATATATATATATATATATATATATATATATATACGATGTGATTCTTTCAGTTTCCGTCTACCAAATCCCCTCACAAGTCTTTGGTCGGCCCGAGGCTATAGCAGAAGACACTTGCCGACAGTATCACGCAGTGGAACTGAACCCGGAACCATGTAGTCGGGAAGCAAGCTTCTTACCACACAGCTACGCCTACGCCTGTATATATTTTTTATAGATATCTATGTATATACATATAAGTGTGTGTGTGTATGTGTGTGTGTGTGTGTGTGTGTGTGTGTGTGTGTGTGTGTGTGTGTGTGTGTGTGTGTGTGTGTGTGTGTGCATACTTATATAAAATTTGCGTGTGTACCCACAATATCTTACAGTGCTTCTGGACTGGTTGGAAGGAAGAATATATGTAGTCAAACCGAAGTCCTGGCTTGAAATCCTTAGAGTGAACTCTGCGAAAGACACCCAAGAAGCCTGCCAGGTGGTGACGTTAAGCTGACCATATCAAATTGATGTATATAGGAGTGGTTGTGGTAAGTAGCTTGCTTACCAACCACATGGTCCCGGGTTCAGTCCCACTGCGTGGTATCTTGGGCAAGTGTCTTCTACTATAGCCTCGGGCCAACCAAAGCCTTGTGAGTGGATTTGGTAGACGGAAACTGAAAGAAGCCTGTCGTATATATGTATATATATATATATATGTATGTGTGTATGTGGTTGTATGACTGTGTTTGTCCCCCCCCCAACACCGCTTGACAACCGATGCTGGTGTGTTTACGTCCCCGTAACTTAGCGGTTCGGCAAAAGAGACCGATAGAATAAGTACTAGGCTTCCAAAGAATAAGTCCTGGGGTTGATTTGCTTGACTAAAGGCGATGCTCCAGCATGGCCGCAGTCAAATGACTGAAACAAGTAAAAGAGTAAAAGAGTATATACATACACGTATGTATATTTATGTATGGTATGTATATTATATATGGATAATCTACCATCCAATCGACCATACAACTATACACACACACACACACTTATTGCATGTATGCATGTGCATATGGACGTATCTACACTCGCCGAAATAGGGTGTAATATAGTTTTTTTTTAATACTATTTTCTCAGTAACAGGGATATCCTGGATTATTACGTTGTGATTCTTGCTATTGTTGAAACCTTGAGTATATGTTGATGTGTGTGTGTGTGTGTGTGTGTGTGTGTGTGTGTGTGTGTGTAGTGAAAGTGAGAGTGAGAGAGTTAATGGGTTACGGGTATGTTCGGCTGTGCTTGAGACTGTAAGCAAAAATGATTTGAGCTTAGAGAAAAGAGAGGCGGGAAGAGAAACGTGGAAGCCTAGTAATATAAGGGAGAAGAACAGGAAGGGGAGAATTAGCGAGAAAGTGAGAGAGTGACAAACAGACAAGCAAACAGGCAGCGCGCGTGTGTGTGTGTGTGTGTGTGTGTGTGTGTGTGTGTGTGTGTGAAGAGAAAGGCAAAGGTGAATAAGAGAGAGGATGGGTTGAGATGTGCTGAAGAATAATGGCTTTATACAAGGAGTCACTGTGTGTGTTGTAAAAAGTGAATTGGGAAGATTGAAAGGGGAGTGAAAGTAAGAGGCAGAAAGAGATGACAGAGAAACAGGAAGAAAGAAACAGAGAGGAGATAGATGAAATGTTGAGATTAATAATTGCTATAAAGAAGCTTTCCCTCTAAATAGAGAGATTAAAGCGAGAGCCCGAGAAAGAACGACAGAGAGAAACATAGAGAGAGAGGGGTAGAGAGGGAAGGTGAGAGGTAGGCAGGCGAACAGGCTGTGAGAGGGAAAGAAGAAATGCGACGTTCAATGTCTGCTTGTGAGGAAAGATGACAAGATGTGTGTGTGTATGTGTGTGCGTGAAAATAGCGTAAGTAAAGTCGAGAAAAAGGTAGAGAGAGACGGAAGCAAAAGTAACAGAGAGAGGAAGAGGGAGAGGGAAAAGAAGGTGTGCTGCAGAGGAAGTAGGAGGTGAAGGTTTCTCATGCTGTTTATATTATATTATGAGACTGCGTCTCGTTGAATAATCGTAAAAGTGAGAGATCCACTTGAGTTTTTCTTTCTCTTCGTAACGTTTGTATGCTGTGTATATATATCTGTGAATGTGTGTGTATGTGTGTGTATGTGTGTATGTGTGTGTGTATGTGTGTATGTGTGTGTGTGTGTGTGTGTGTGTGTGTGCAAATTGGTGCATGTACATGCATGGTAGTTGCGTGTATGTATCTGATTATGAGAGTTACAAAGGAGTAAATGTATGTATGTGTGTATGTATGTATAGATAGGTAGATAGATGGGGTGAGAGAGAAACTGGTGTAGAGTGGAAGAGAGGAATAGAGTGAGCAAAAAGTGAGAGATATAGAAGTAGAGAGAGAGGGAGGAGGTTTCCATGTGCGCGAAAAGTTTGAGTTAGTGAAAGAAAGACGCTATTAATGAATAAAGTATGTGTGTGTGCCTGTGTGTGTAAGTGTGCTTGTGTGTGTGTGTGTTTGTGTCTGTGTGCGCGCGCCTTAGACTACTTTGTGTGTCCGTGTGTGCGATCTTTCCTGCATGTATCTATAATTATATGAGTAAGAATTTTTGGGTCAGAGAATGAATGGGAGTGAGGAAGGCTGAAAATAAAGCTAAGGAGGAGGTTGGGCTAAAACTGACACTTGCATACACACACACACACACGTACACACGTACACACACATGTGAAATAGGAAGGATATTTAGAGCGAAACCCAGAGTGAGGGTGATGTGAAAGAGAGGAGCGGGAGTGTTAATGTCGTGAGAATAGTTTGACTTTGCCCATATAAGTTATACGTTTCATGTAAGCTGAGAGGGCGGAGCTCTCACAACTATAAGTAACTACTTCAACCATTGGCTGTATTTATTTACTTTCGTTGTAGTATTCCATTTTAAAACGCTAGTGAGGAGAGATCGAGTGAATAAACCTCAGAAACAAGGCTACTTTATTAGAGAGAAGTAGCTTGATTTCTCACTAGCAGTTGCGATACATGATTTTTTTTTTTAATACTTTGTACAGTAAAGATGTCAAAGTTGATCTAACGAATTCGAGAAAGAAACGAAACGACAAAACACATAATTTGCAAAGAAAATTAAGATTCTCATTTGAGTTGAAAATATTGTTGGAAGAAATAACAAGCCAAAAAATAAAGAAAACTTTCAAAACAAATAAACGGAACGAGTACATGAGTTAAAAACACGAACTCGGCACATTTCAGAAAACTCCAGCGAAATGACATAACGAAAGAGAAGATAGAAAAGGATTTTGAAGAAATTAAATCCTTTAAAATGGAAATTAAAATGTCACGTAATAATTTGAGTGAAAATTTTTCAAGGAATACGACAAACAACAACAATAACTGCATTTGAAGGAAGCAAACGACGAAGATTGTTGTTTCTAATTAAGAATAACTAATTTTGATAATGGAATATTACCTACACTGACTTTTCTTCGAAAATATATATGTATACATATATCTGTGTATATATATTTCACAAAAGGGAAGCTTTGGAACTACAAGGAATTACTACTAAAAAAAACAAAAAGAAAACTTATTTATTTATAAGAATCAAAGAAGCAACGGAATTAAACGGAGTTGAACGAGCGTGTGTATGACAGTGTGTAAGAGTGAGTGAACACGAGAAAACTAATTGTGAACGAGTTTGTTTATTTTTATTTAAGTTTGTTTGTTTGGTTTGTTTGTTATTTACGAGTGATTTCAACTATCCGTTTTCTTCGCTTCACCTTTGGAGAAAATATTTTCTAGGGATTTCTTATTTTCCCTTACCTTCATCCGTTTCACATTTTGCTTCAAACCACCACGACACTTTTCAGATGCCTTGTCTAGAGAGTGCTCACATTACAATGGATGATTATTTCACTCCAGAATGCTTGAGAGCTCAACTAAGAGCTGGGCACGAACTGCCATTACTCGATTGTCGAAGCCAATGCGAGTTCGCACGCCGGCATATTATCGGAGCTATTAACATCACCATGCCAGCATTACTTCAGAAACGATTGAAAACGGGAAATCTTAACATCCTTGGTATTATACATAACAATGATGCTAACCACAGATTTAAACGACATTGGAAAACACACAAAATTGTACTTTATGATGACTGTTCCACAGATTTAAACGCAAATCCATCCAGTTTTTTGAATTTATTATTAGAAAAATTGCGCCAAGAAGGGTGTTCAGCTTGCTACTTGCTTGGTACGTTCATGTTTTTAATGTTTACTTTACTATGACTACTGTTCATTGTTGCTAAATTGTTTCTATTTTTACACTACTACTTTCTTCTTGTATATCTATTTAGAAAGACATTGTTTTATTGTTGTTTTGTTATAATTTGCGGGGGGTACACATCACATATTTAACCTCATATCTTCCTTACCGTCTATCACTATGTTGATTTATGTGTCACTATTAATCTATTTTTAAAATACATATTACTTTGAGTAGTTTAACAATTTCTCTCCCTCTCGTTTGTCATTCTCATGTTATATATATATATATATATATAATATTATATAGTCCTGAAATTTCTCATACCGTACATACTCAAAGAATCACACGGTACACATTCCATACACATCCCAAATGATGAGGAAATCGTCTTCTTCTCCAATGAGAATAACGACAAATTCTATAGTTTTTTTTCTATTCGGTTTACGAGCTTAATGGATCATTCATGAAAAGTATATTTCACAAATATTTGGATCTGTGCCATACTTATCTCCCTGGATTAAAAGCAACTTAAGGGACTAGCATCGCTTCATATTTTCATTTTAATATTTCCATAACAAGCATTACAAGCAATTTTCAATTCTCTGATATTCAATTGATGTTACACAGTTTATATATATTTAGCTAGTTAAGGCTCGATTGCTTTCCGAACTCTAGATACTTATAATACTTCATTATTAACCCTTCTAATTTCTGCCAGTTGGCAGTGGCCTTACTTATAATCATCATCATCAGTAGTAGTAGTAGTAGTAGTAGTAGTAGTAGTAGTAGTAGTAGTGGTAGTAGTAGTAGTTGTTATTGTTGTTGTAGTAGTAGTCGTCTGGTGGTGGTGTTGTCTTACAAATTCCAAACTAATTTTGATTGTCTTCTACCGGTTTTGAACAAATCAATACGAAACTTCGATATGTATTCTATCTCTTTTTTTTTTAATGAGTTGAACAGATTAAAAGGTTTCTAACTCTATTTATTCTCAATATTCTAATGCCACGGGAGAGAAAAGTAAGTCAACTGAATATACTCCAAATAATACCTTTCTTACACATGAAGGATTTGTCAAATGTTGACATAGTTTGAAACTAAGTTGTAAGGTTTCAAACGGGAACTCTACCATTTTGATAAATACAATGAATAAAGGATTGCATAGATGACCAAGATGAAAATGTATTCAACCATGGATCACTTGGATCAAGATTAACTTCTCGCTAAGTAACATCTAGTTGCCATTTAATGTAAATAATATGTATTCTTTTATCGAGTAGAAAAGGGATTATCAAGGTGAGGGGGTTTCTAATTATCATAATCATCCTTGATATATTTTTTACCAGTATTTATCTCATCGAAACCAGAAGAATGAATTCGTCGTATATTGGACTTGAAACCCTACTCACTGTTTTCGCTTCTTCGAGGACGTTTCTAATATACAGTAGTATTGCAAATCAAGCAATATTTGGTCTGAAATCAAACTGAATGATAATCTTTTTTTCGAAAATATTGATGATACTAAGAAAGTCGTTATGGCTTGGAATGAAAGTCGGCTCATCTGATGAAAATACTGAGCCATAGTTAAATTATTTTTGTTGATGGGCTCCCGATGACAACTTCCTCAAGGAAGGGGCAGGGGCAATACGACAGAATGCGTTTCTGCATATATCGCTGGTATTTCTTATTTTATTCATTCCATTTGAATAAGTTACCGAGTAAGCTAATGAGGAACATCATACTGTGGTGCTCTCAACCCTAGAAGTTATATTTATTCTGAATGTTTGTGTTTTTGTGTGTATATACATTAAGGACGTTTCTTTGTGTGTATGTACACATGTATTTACATGTGTACATAAGCAGTATAGACGCGAGAGAGAGGATATGCATACAGTTTGTTTCTTGACTGGCTAGCTAGACTGATTTTTAAGTATAGAAATTTGCTTGAGCTCGTCGTGTGTAGGCTCAAGAAAAATAGTTTGACATTTGAAATTAGATCACACACACACACACACACACACACACACACACACACACACACACACAACAAAATGCACGTACATTGATATTGTACTTTACAGTACAAGCATATACATTGTACTCGTGTGTGTGTGTGTGTGTGCGCGCGCGTTTGCATTACATTGTAATGTGCTTGAAAGTACGTATGTATATAAGTAATTAAAAAGAATTGCTGATTCTATTTAATTATTTGGTCAAGAACATCAACATATCTTCCTAGATCAAAATATCTAGGAAGGAGTTAAGATTTTGTCTGTAGAGAGAAAGAATGTATAGTCTTTCCGTGGAAAATGGATGTTCCTCTGCTCAAAAATTAGATTACTTCTACTAAATGAACAAACTTCACTTCACGCATGAATATTGTTTCAGTAGTTTGAAACAGTCGATAAGCTTTCATTTACAATATTCACCCTTCAACCATAAAAGAGAAAAAAATACTTATTTTTGCTCATGAGGTCTCAAAGCACAGTTAAATGATATATCCTCTATAAAAATTACTGGATATCAATAAAGAACACGCATACCTACAAATTCAACCATACGGCTTGAAATGGAGCAACGCATCTAACGAAACAGTCTTCGATGGGGCAACAGTCATTAATAAGTACACTAAGTCAACTGTTCTCAATCTGACAAGCAACAAACAGCCCACCTCAACCATCTGCTCCAAAACATGGTGCTGATGAAACCTTTACTTTTCCACCTCTACTTTTAGTTAATGAGAGCATCAAATAGAATTAACACCGATATAATTCTTCGGCAGAGTTTTGTAGTAGCTGCCCCTTGGAGAGGAAAATAGTGGTGTTTTTCCCCTTCATATATTTTTTTTATTATTCCTGAGTTTCATACGACAAAAATTAAGATTCTGAAAAGAAAAAAAAATCTCAAAATTTTAATTTTTGACATTTTACTCCCACCTTCATTTCTGTCCTTTTTCAGTCCCAAGGGACAGTTATTCCAAAGTCTCACCGTTTCCTCTTTATTCATTATGATGTTGTTTCAAATCTTAGTGTCATTATACACATGGCATTTTGTCTACACAATTTTCGATCCTCAGTGAACCTTTTTAGTGAGGGCTAACAACCAACCAACCAACCCTTTCAAAAATACTGCACTAGATGTTATCAGAAATGCCCGGAGCCCTTAGATTAGAGTGAAAATGGGGGAGGTCAAAACACTATTGCTTTTCCAAAGTCATTATTAATAACTTAGGTCCAGTGAAGTGAAATAGTAGCATCCAGGATTCGAAACTGAGTTACTGTATTTGGTTTCGTGTAATTAAGAGAGAAATGTGGAGATAATTAAATTAGAGCTACTTTATATCATTATGTGTTATATACTTTCCTCATTGCTATTGCTATCGTTGATCTATCTTGTAATTAGATCCAATACACCAGATACATAAGGAAGCAGAGTAAGGGAAAGTTATGACCTATATTCCTTTCCCGGTGACATTTAGCAATGTGGTATGTAATTGCTGCCAACGTTAGGCAAAATTGGCTTTCGACTCGCGACAGTTTAATTTTTTTTTTTTTCTATATATATAACACATTCGCCTCTATGCTGATCATTGCATAAAGTGAACAGATTTAATTTCTATTTATATAAAGATATAATTCTACAAGCCACATCTTGTAAAATATCTTAGTGAGACAAATTATATGTTGTTGTGTATGTTTGCTGTTTGTGAATATTTTTATTCATTTCTGATTGTCTTTGGGGGAAGTATGTACGTACGTATGTATGTATGCATGCATGTATACATGTTTGTATGAGCTAGCTGCACATGTTCACTGCATCAGAGGTACTTCATATGCAACTATTTCTTTTATGTCGGATTTTTGCTTATTTTTGGTCATTGTGTATCACAGTCCTTTTCTTTTCTTTATATGTTATTGTTTATATTATTAGTCAACATAGCAATTGAAAAGTAGGACAGTAGATAAACATATACTTGTACTGCATACATACATACACACACATATACATGTATATATATATATATATATATATATATATATATATATATATATATATGTATTTGTTATTGACAGTAACTTGGAAGTTTCAACCAGCTAAGTCATCGTCGGATTGTAACCCAGTAGATTTTTTATTATAACTGAACATAAGAACAAACATATCTTACAAAAAACGGGAGGAAGAGACAGATATATATAATTGACCTTGTTTTTGTTTATCCCTGTGAAATTCTGATCCAGCAGAGAACCACAATCAAAGTCTACTTTTTTTTTTTTTATAAAAAAAATTTCATGCATTACATATCTCAGAATGTGTGCTTTCTTTTTTAAGATTACAGAGTATAGTTTTTGAATTGTTTGTATTGTTGATAGTGTTGTATGAAGAAGACTGTTATAGTTGGGTGAAAAGCTCCAAATATGTAATATAGAAATAACGCCGAGGCTCTCCTACCTTTCCAAAGATCAATTATTGCTTCGGAAAAGAGAGACACTCTTTACAGGAATCAAAGACGGATCATAGAGATGTTACTTTTTCCTCCACTGATCTCGTACGAGCATTAAACTAGGATGTTTTTAAAAAGTACTTAATCTCAGATAACATTGTGAATGAATTTTTTAAGCAAACTTCCTACCCTACTAACTGTTTGTCTAAAGTAATGTGTCAAATTGTTTATTTTATCTTCCTCCATTCTCTCAATCCGTCTCTCTCTACCCCACCCCCTCTGCCGCACTTTTTTCTATATTAATGTTGCGGTATTTTCGTTTTTATACCATTTTATATCAATAACTAGCCTTTCTGTCTTTACATGTAACATTATGAGTACGGGGGAAAGAGAGAGAAAGAGAGAGGGAGAGAGAGAGAGAGAGAGAGAGAGAGAGAGAGAGAGAGAGAAAGAGAGGCGGAAACTTCAATCATTGACCCTCCAAAGAGACTAGGCATACTGGAGCCTGAAGCAGTAAGTTGAGATAGCTAGAAAATTAGGACAGTCGTTCATTTACTGCTAAACAATGTTTCACGAGCCACGCTTGTAGGCGAGTGTTGAAATTTCAGGAAATACGTCAAAAGTTGTGGACGCTAACGTTAAAATTAAAATGTCGCAGTTTAACTTGGGGTTGCTCACAAATCGTTTATTTAGATCGTACTTCTTACTCAGTACTCAGAAAAAAGGAAAAAAACAACTGAATTCTGAGGTGCTAGTTTTACGTGTCACATACTCAAATCGGCAAGCGCTTTGTTATAGTTGCATATTTCATATTACATTACTTTCACTCACTTCAATACGAGACACCAGCCTTTTGTGCAGAGGTTGTGTGCGCTCAACTAAAAAGAGAAATTGGAAGGGACTCGTCTTTGCTATGTTCAATGCAATTGTGAACCGGTGTTTTAAATTTTTGTTCAGCAGATCAATGAAACTCGAGAACGCATTAACTTTTTCGTTACCACAGTTTAAGCCTTTTAATCTCGACTATCAATGGATCAAATTCCCGCTTTATCAACGATATTTTTAATGTCACCTTTGACACTTGGATAAAGTTCTAAAATATACTACTACTACTGCTGATGATGATGATGATGATAATCATCATCATCATCATCATCATCATCAACAACATCAACAGAATACCTAGGAGTCATAAAGATTTATACAAGAAATTGTATAACATTAATACTTCTTGAGAGCGAGACTGCTATTAAAAAGGAGAAGTGAGCTGGATTCAAGAAAAGCGGCTTACTGATATGTACATCGTTTTATATAATATAAATCAAATTGATTTGATTGTGATAGAAGTGTAATGTAGAAGGACTGTACATTTTCAAACTTAAGTTTTAATTCTGAAAAGGAAGCATAAAAGATAAGCATGTATTTACACACATTTCTCGCCCTCTTTCCTTTCTTAAAAACCTCTCAATGTTTATCCAGATTTCATTCATAGATTCCAAATTAAAATCGTGTCGAGTTCTAGAATAATCGTTCAAAAACCTAATTGGAGAAATTTGAACTTGATAGTCGAAAATAGTGAAAGTCTTGTTAATTAAGCAGTATTTATTATGAACAGTTTCAGCAATGAGCTGTACTTATGATAACACAACTCGCTTTACAACAGCTAGATGCTTTTGAACGGAAGTGAGTTAAGAACCAACAACGGAAAATGACACTACATCGTCTGGTAGTCGTGGATTTAAATATTTTGTCAACTCTCCTGCTTTATGATAATTTAAAGTAGGTATGGGTAGCCTTTTCTGAGAAGCAGACCACATGAGACATGGTTTACTATCAGGCCGGCCGTGCTACTTTAAGTCTATATCAAGGTAATTTTTATGTTAGGTGTTCCATTAAGAAACTCTAGCGGGCAGCAGGTTGCTCTGTTGCTCATGATTGATTTAAAGACAGTTAATCGGTCCAGTTTTATTACTGTCCAAGCAACTAGGCTCTCAAAACAACCAATTGCAAGCAACTTGTCAGATCTGACCACTGAGATTTATTTAATGTGAAAGACATAGAAATTAAAGATAAAATGTTATAGAGAGGAGGGTGTAGGTCTGAAGAAGAAAAGGTGTGCATAACTGAAGTCGTATTAAAACCACAAGACCTGTCAGTGTCAAGTAATGATATATAATCTTCATCGTGTCATTGAGCAAGTTCTCAATTCTCTTCTTTTGGCTTACACGTTTAATGTATGTCTTAAGTTGTTCGTGTCAGACTCACATTAATGTGTCTGTGTGTGGATATAGATGGAGAGATATATATAAATCTCAGTGTCGGTATGTTTGTAAACATACGTATATTACATCTGTGTATGTATGCATGTGTCATGTGTGTGTGTTGTGTAAATGAGCATATTTACATGCGTGCATGCTTGTTTGTGTGTGTATGTATGCTTGTATACGTATCTGCATATATTTATGTATACTTGTACACAATCTATAAACTCGGATGTGTAAAAAGTTTTCAAAATTGACTTACTAGTGTGTTTGTTAGTGGAAAGATGAATTCTGAAGTTTGCTCTGCTAGCTTCACTTCTTTATCCTGGCATTTTCACCGTTTGACATTTCGTTCGTCATTTTTTTTCTTTATTATTATTAAAATTTAAGGAAAAAAATTCATATCATTGATGTTAGATGCAGTTGAAGCACACCCCATATGTGTGTGTGTGTGTGTTTGTGTCTATCTATCTATCTATCTATATATATATATATATATATATATATATACTAACATACATGTACACACAACAGGACAACGCACACATACCCAATGAGAGAATGGCATTTAAAGCTAACTCTGGAATCTTAATCACCGGATGAAAACTTATTTCACGACCCCAGTTTGACTGTCATCATTTGCTCAACTTTCAATTATAATCACTCTGGTCAACTAATTTAATCTCTCTCTCTCTCTCTCTCTCTCTCTCTCTCTCTCTCTCTCTCTCTCTCTCTCTCTCTCTCTCTCTATCTATCTATCTATCTGCCTTTCCATCTTTATGATCGTAATTACAGTGGGAATTCGACGTTTGTTGGCCAAGGCATCCCCACTGCAATGTATGGAGTCAGTATATCGCTTTCATTTTTCCTATGCAGGCACATACACTCGTGTGCGTGTGTGTGTATGTCTAATGAGTGAGACAGAAGCTGCAAGCAAATGACAGATACGATAGACTCTCTAACGACCAGCTGAAATGCTGTTAGCTTGTATTGCGTCACTCCTATTGCACTGAGTGCCTCCCCCATCCGTCTCTTGAACTCCAATTATATAAGATCTCAGAAATATATATAAAGCAGAGAGAGTTTATCCCATTCATATGTTTATCAAGAATAATAGGTACCTAATATTTATATAAAGAGAGAGATATGTGTGTAACAAAGAAAAATTAAAGCACCAACAATAGATAAGAGGTACAAGTCAAGACACAAACATGAAGACCATTCTTCATTAATCAGCTGTTAAATGAAGTCCAAGGTAATTTCAGAGCAGAGTTTATATTGTTGTTTGTTTTTACTATTTTTTCCCTACGATTCACGTTTCGTTTCTACCTAGTTAGGGAAACGTTGAGAGATAAACTCTATGAATAAATTATGCGCCTGGACAACATCTACAAAATAAATACAGAAATCGCAACTGATATTTTATACTTTATATATTGTACGCATGTTTCAGTAAACCGACTGCCGTTACTATGTCAGCCAGTTGGTCTTATTACACAATACAGTCGACCAACTTCCTCAGTATTATCAGCAAAGATACAACATAAAATTTCAAGCTCTCACATAAATCATTTAGTGTTATCTGGTTATTCTAGCAACATAGAAGGTGAAGAAAGTGAGAAGGTAAGACTGCATTAGAGGAGAATGTGACAGGGAAAAGAGAAGAGGCTATTTTGACCATGCCTATCCCAATACACATTCTAGTAGACTCACAACACTTACACACATTCGTATAGGAACACACACACACATGCATATATGTATGGCAACGAAGAAAGGAGAGAGAGGGAGAAAGAGATTCTAGACACAGTAGAATCTATTGTAAGCACAATAGTAACAAATATTAATATTTCTAGATTAATTAAATAGTAATAACAATAACGTTTTCAGTATTCGTCTTTTGCTATACGATGCTAGGATTCTGTACTCTTGCCGATTTGGAGTTATAACTATCGTTGTGAAACCGCGTCCAGGATAGGAGTTGGATGTAGCACACTTTTACTGTGCCCAAACCTTTTGGTAATGTGTCGCATCTTTTAAAGTTTGTGTGCATATGCATACAAGCATACATACGCACTCACATATATGTATGTATATATGTGTATATATATATACACACATATGTATGTATATATATGTATATGTATAGCTAATAATCTGTGTTGTTGTTAATGTTGATGATGATGATGATGAAAAGAAGTAAATAGAAAACACGGGTGATAAAATAAGTTGCCAAGAAGATATGACATAACTTTGATTATGAAATCAAAGGTAGGCCAAGGTAAACTTTAGATCAGATAGAACAGTTCAGATATTTTCTTTGTATGTGTAAGTCATTAAAAAAAAATAATTACTGTAAAATATTTTCAGAGCGTGAAACAATTATAAATCTGTTCAACTTAAGGTTTGAGTACAAGATGATACCTCTTCGCAAAACAGTCAATGGTCCACGCAATCTATCAAAAAATTAAGCTTCGAAGAAATAAAACGAGACCGCGAAATGTTTTCGGTTTCAGCTGAGTTCATTTCACTTGAATTGCGTTACTTGTCGGCATGTTTGTCTAAATGTCTTGGTGCCTCATTATTGAAAATATAGCATATTTGTGCTGACTCGGAAGACTCAAAAGCATGTAAGCTAACTGAAAAACAACAAACACTGACTAAAATGTTACTCTGAATCGATAAAAACCTGATATAACTTCAAATCAAAGGATATGGTCAAAATGTATTTTGGTACTTAGATATATCCCCTCAAGTTTTAAATCCAAATCTCCCAGGGCTTACTCTGCTTTTCTTTCTCTTTAGGATCAATGAAATAATACCAGTAATGCGGGAAGTTTGATTCAATGGAATATAATTCTTCTCTCCAACAAGTATAACATTATTAACACAATCCCAATCTGTGCGTGTAGGTCAAAAGATTAACTTGTGATTCTCTTGCAATGTTTGTCTTAAAACACAGGTGTAGTGCGATGTTGCTTAAGTAAACATTCTCAGACATGGTAGTAAAATGGAATAAGAAATTTCGTGTGACCATTAAGCAACAACGCTGGGTTACAACAAAAAACCATAAGTGTGTTTTAAGAGATGACTTTATTCCAGTTGAGCTCATGAAATGTTAACAACTCTGACGGTTGAACTTCAGTGGTCTATGCCTATGTGTAATTCCCATTGGTTAGGTGGTGGGGTACATGCAAGTTGTTACTAAGTACTCACAATAAATATATCGATCTACCGATCTACCTTCTGTAGTTCATTGTCTTTAACAACGATTTATTTTGTTTTTTGTTTGTTCAACAATAAATGATAGAGAGGCACGAATATTGGCGCGCCAGATAAAATAGATGGTAATATCTAGTAAAGTTCTAAATTCAAATGACTCCTGGGCCGGTTGGATTTATTCTACATATTCTCTTATATCTCGATATAAATGTAAATAATTATCATTGTTGTAATTAAAAATTATAAGCATTACCATATTGATTCATTAAAGAATGCCAGTGTGTGTGTATGAGAGAGAGAGAGAGAGAGAGAACACCTTTCTTATCTGCCCATTATCAATGAGATACAGTGATAGCAAAAGAACTCAAGAAAACTGATTGAGTCACCATTTTTTGTTCTACAAATAAAAACTTTAAAGGCTGATAAATTTAAGCTGGCTATATGTTACTAGTTCAATAGATATCATAAGTTTCGTGACATTTTCCTAACCACAAACTCTGTAGGGGGGGGGGGGGTGTAACGTTCGTCCTTCGTGTCTCTGAAAATGATCAGGTCATCAGTTTTACTTTCTGTGATTCCTGGAGTGGCTTGAGGCACGTCGTAGCAGAGTCAGGATTCGATGGGACTCTAGGCTTCCGGCATCCTTTCTCTCTTTAGGTTCTCTAATAATTTCTGATTTTGAGTGTTGTACTTCAGAGTACACACCACTACGCCACAGTGAGCGATCTTGAACAAAGTGTTTCCGAGCAGACTGCTTAAATCATCCTTGCTTGGAAATGATGTATCTGCTTCGCGTTCAGCTGAATATTGACATTTACTTTCTATATGTACACAGACTTTCTGCATGTACACATTTGCTGTTATTGGTGTTGGTGATATTGTCCCAATGTGAATCACCTAGGTCGTCATCTATTCTAGATGACGACCTAGGTAAATTACCTTCGAATTATTATGAGTAGCGCTGAATGGCAGAATCACAAGGACGAAGTAGCATGCCTTACAGTTTTTACGCTTCGAGTTCAAATGCAACCGATGTTTATTTTGGTCTTCTTTATGGATGACAGTAATATAAGAACCTGTTAGATGATCAGGAACAGGTCTCCTTACTTTGAAGCTAACGAAAGTCGAGTAGACTGTCATCTTTTGATATGTCTATCCATTTTATTCAACGTATTGAGTTCTATATCAGATGTTTGCATTTGATACATATGCATTGTATATATTTTACATTCTTTAAGCTTATGCTGTATGTATGTATGTATGTATGTATGTATGTGTATATATATAGCATAAGGTAAGGAATGTAAGATATACATATATACATATATATATATATATATAAAATATATAGTTTTAGGGAAAATAACCAAGTTTCAAGAACTCATCGATGAAAATCCACTATCACATATAGAAAAAATTAACAATTAAAAGCACAATAAATGAGTATAATATAAAGCAAAGTAAATATCATAAGATAAATATAATAAAATGATTACACGTGTTTCATAACTAATTTTCAAATAGAAAGGAAATTTAAATCGATTAAAATCAATTGAAATTATCGAATAT